>NC_064813.1:20009654-20259068 GCF_023721935.1 Panthera uncia
TATGAGTCTGTTTCTCTCTCTTTTTTGTTGTTGCTGTGTGTTTGCCATATTTTTAGATTCCACATATAAGTGAAATCACACGTTATTTGTCTTTGTCTGGCTTATTTCACTTAACATAATACACTCCAGGTCCATCCATGTTGTTGTGAATGGCAAGATTTGGTTCTTTTTTATGGCTGAGTAATATTCCACATCTTCTGGATCCATTCATCTATCGATGGACCCTCGGGCCGCTTCCATATCTTGGCTATTGTAAATAATGGGGCAGTGAACATAGGGGTGCATATATCTTTCCAATGAGTGTTTTTGTTTTCTTTGGGTAAATACCCAAAAGTACAATTACCGGATTGTATGGTGCTCCTGTTTTGGGTTTTTTGAGGACCCTCCATACCATTTTTCAGAGTGGCTGCACCAATTTACATTCCTACCAACAGCGCACAGGTTCCATTTTCTCCACATCCTCACCAAGACTTGTTGCTTCTTGTGTTTTTTATGCTAGCCATTCTAACTGGCATGTGTTCTTGGTTTTCATTTCCGAATCAAATTCACTGTAAACAACGAGTTCCCTCTACACACCTATTAGAATGGCCCAAACCCCAAACAATGGCAGCAACGAATGCTGGTGAGGTTGAGGACAACAGGAGCTCTCATTCATCGCTGTGGGGGGCAGGGGGGATGCAAAATGGAATCCGCACTTTGGAGGACAGTTGGCAGTTTGTTACAAAATTGAACATACTCTGTTATGATCCAGCAAGGTACTCCTTGGTAATTACCCAAAGGAGTTGAAAACTTCCATCCGCACAAAAACTTATACACAGATATTTATAGCAGCTTTATTCATAGTTTTCAAAACCTGGAAGCAAACAAAATATCCTTTTGTAGGTGAATGAATGAACCAACTGTGGCCCATCTAGACCATGAAATATTATTCAGCCTGCAAGGGGGTGGGGAAGGAAGAGCTATCGAGCCATGAAGACGTGGAGGAAACTTTAACACATGTTACTAAATGAAAGAAGCCAAACTATAAAGGCTACTTACTGTACAATTCTAAGTAGCTGACAGTCGGGAAAAGGCAAAACTACGGGGACAGTAGGCAGATGAGTGGTTGGGGCGCCTGGGTGGCTCAGTCAGTTGAGCGTCCGACTCGATTTCACCTCAGGTCATGATCTCACAATTCATGAGTTCAAGCCCCGCTGTCAGTGCAGAGTCTGATTGGGATTCTCTCTCTCCCTCTCTGTCTTTTTTCTGCCCCTCCCGCACTCTCTCTCTCTCACAATAAATAAATAAAATTAAAACAAAACAAAACAAAAGATCAGTGGTTGCCAGGGACTAGTGGGGAGGGAAGGATGAATAGACCAAGCCCAGAGGATGGTTAGGGCAGTGAAACTATTCTGTAGGACATTACAATGGTGCATACATGTTATTATACATTTGTCAAGACCCAAAGACTGCCAAGACCACCCAGAGGGAACCATAATGTCGACCCTGAACTTTGGTTGATAACGATGTGTCAGTATGGGTCCACTGACTAACAAAAGTACCGCTCTGCGGGGTGGGGAAGCTGAGAGAGCTTTCAGAGACCGTGTGTCATCACGGGGAGGGGAGCATACGGGGACTGTCTACTTTCCACTCAGTTTCACTGTAAACCAAAAGCTGTTCTAAGAAATAAAGTCTTTTTTTTTTAAGACTTCATGAATTTAGCACATTGGATTTTCACATTTAACACTGATCGCCAACTTAAAGAAACACCTCCAAACATTTAATTAAATTCACAAATTCAATGCAGCAGATCCTTCTAAAAGCTCTAAGTGCATTAACTTACAAAACATCGCAATTCCAAAACCACTTCATACCTTTATATCAAAACCTGTTAAAAAAGTGCTAATGATGTGGATTTCACTTTCTGTCTCATCCTAAACTCCACACCTTCCCGGGGTGCCAATTTTGACACCTTCCTAGGATTTCAGTGATTTTACCAAATACTATTTTTACCTTCCTAGGGATTTTAACAACCTTACCAGACCAAAAGAAAAAGGGAAAGAACCGCCTCAAACCGCTGGAGTTTGTAAAAGTCTGGGTGGTTGAAGAATTGATTCTGGGTCAGGATGTAAGCCTGGGTTGCAAAGTCTGATGAGAAGAATCCAAATATGGGGAGTCTCCTTTTTATAATTAAACTTTGTTACTTCAGTAAGACTTTTCAAGCCCACACCTTTAGGGAAGGTTTTCAGTGTTGCAGCATTGTATTTTCCCCCCAGAAATGAGATGAATTGGCATCTTGCTTGGCCAGGGTTGCCTCATGATATATTGCCCTGGTCTGTTAGCGTTATTAAAAACGTGCAGCTCCTTGCTGGCGGTGTATTATCACCTATAGGGCCATCTCGAACTTCCATCCCCTGAGGAAGAAGGCACCAACTCTCTGCAGATACTGCTCCTCCCAGGCCCACTGCAAACACTGGGGGATCCTCCCTAATGAATCATCCCTAGTGACCTCAGGATTGAGAAGCCCTGTCCTGGGATGGTGCCTACTTTCTAAAAAAAAAAAAAAAAAAAAAATTTTAGCTGACTCAGAGTTCCCTATATTTATTCTTTCTTGCTTTCACAGAGAGAAACAAGCACATCTCTCTTTTATAAACAGATTTATAATTAGTAGAAGAAACAAAAGACCTGTTTACATGAAATGCCCCACTTACTAAAGTCAATACAAATTAACATAGCCCGTTCTATTCACCCTTTTTTTTTTCACCTCCAGCCACTTGTCTGTATACTTTTAAGGTTTTTTTGTTTGTTTTGTTTTTTGAGTATTGTAGCAAACCCACATTACTTCTCTGGCTCAACCTCTTCTAATTAATGCCCAAATGGTCAGGGCTTGATTCAGGAACCCCTTTGGCTCCTTTGTCCTTGCAGCGCTGCCCTTGACATTCTTGAAAGCATTCTTGCTTTCTGGCAACAACAAGATGTTCCAGACCCCATCCTGATTTTTTTCCTGCCTCTTAAAGACAAGGAATCAGCTGTCTCTATGGAATCCTCATTCCTGGTAGTGGAGAATGATATTAGAGACCACAGTCTGGGAGGCTGGGGTGCACGTGAGCATGGGGGTGAGGGACGGGGGCAAGGGCGCCTCCTTGGTGGTAATAGAAACTGGAAAATATTTCTTTCTTTCTTTTTTTTAATGTTTACTCGTTTTTGAGAGACAGAGATAGAGCGTGAGTGGGGGAGGGGGAGAGAGAGGGAGACACAGAATCTGAAGCAGCCTCCAGGCTCTGAGCTGCCAGCACAGAACCCGACGCGGGGCTCGAACCCATGAGTGAGGGAGGTTATGACCTGAGCTGCAGTTGGACGCTCACCCGACTAAGCCACCCAGGTGCCCCTGAAAAATATTTCTTTTAAAGATAAGGTGTTCATAGCACTCTACTCCAACTTAATAGATGTGCCTTGTAGCTTCCTTTACGTTTTTTACACCATGAACCTTCAGTGACCACTCAGGCTTTCTCTGTGCTGACCTAAACAGTAAGTCACAAATTCAGCCATTCCCACCTATTCTCCCCACTCCTCCCTGCAGGGGAAGGAAGCCGACAGAGATCAATCTCCCCACTCACAGACACTGGATCACCACCTCCCCCTTAGAAGGACACTACCCTGCAACGATTGGTTTTCAACTGTTTTCTCCACGGTACACTCCAAGGGAGTGGGGGCAGGGTGCTCAAACAACTTCGTATTTTGGATGGATTCCCCTGGAATCAAGGGTCAAGGGTCAAGGAGGGTTTTGAGAACGGACAGGACAGAGGTAAGGTGATTGCCGAGGAGTCCGTTGTGACAGCTCAGAATGAGACCCTCAAACCAAGGGAGCGGCAGAAATGGGGAGGAAGATGGGGAGCTGGAAATGACCTCGTGTCTGGATAGAATAGACAAGGGTGCATCCCACGTGCCTGTTCTAGTCTCTGGGAGGATGGCGGTACCAGCCGCTGCATGAGCGAGAGACAGAGAGAACAAAGTGGACGTAGAGGTCTGTCAGGGGTCAGGGGAGAGTTTGGCTTTGACCTATAGAGTTCGAGGTGTTTCCATTCAGATGGAAACATCCAACAGTCGGTTGGACACATGGGTCAGAATTTCTAACGTGAACCACAGGCAGAGAAAGCCTCCCCAGTGAAAGGCAGGTGGTGCGGGGCTGTCTGTTGCCAAGGGGTGTTCTCCAGGGGCCGTCAACAGCTTGGGCTGTTGTTTGCTTACACTGCTCGCGAAGACTTGGAGACTCGTCTGTTTTTCTAATTCTCATTTCGTCTGAGTCCTTGCCAGGAATCCCTGATGTTTTTACTTAATACCGGAGTTCCAACCAAAATTAGCCAACAGCCCAAGAGGCTGGGACCCAGAGAAGGGGCTGACCGCCTCTCCCCATTGCCAACCCTAGAGAACAAGGGGAGGGTGGTGGAGACCCGGAGCCAAGGTGACAGAGGCTTTTGGAGCAAGCCCTGGCCATTCCAGAAGATGGTCTCCGCCTCTCTCCAGGTTTTCCTGGTAGGCTCTGGAGCCTCTGGAGGAACCACGCAGGTGAGGAATACAGGGGGTTGCAGAGAAAAGACCCTCTGCCACCTCCCAAGCAGCCATCCGGGGGGTGCTGTGCACCGAGTCTGGCCTGAGCGTCACCTGCCCCCAGGACTCCGCCTTGGCCAAGGCAGTGGCTAGGCCCCACCTTCAGGGAAACTGCTGCTCTTTCCTGGGACCTTCTGCAGGACTGTGCTCATCTGAGAGTGTTGTTTGAATTCAGACAGGCACCGGGCGGCCTGTTTTCACTCAGGGTCTGGGTTTGGCAACCTGGATCTCGGTTGTTTACCTAATCTAGTGTTGGGTTATGTTTTTCCCCTTTACTGATTACAAGAAGGTGCCAAATGTAATCAACCCCCTCACCCTCATCACTGTTCCCCACTCTGAGCCAGAGAAAGTCAGACGTGGAGAAGGAACTCTCTCCAGACTACCGGCTAGTCCAGGGGCCCTGTTTCCATCCCGATTGCTCATCTTTCCCCAACACAGACCCAACCGAGTGAGCTCCGTCTCCGCGCTGCTCCCTTCTCAGCCCACACGCTCCCTGCCCCTTCCCAACTCCCAGCCTGGGTTGCCCTTCCCATTTGTCTGTACCAGCTGAGATCACTCCCATCCTTCCAAGCTGAACTCAGCCTCCATTGCTCCTGGACCGCAGGGGTGGGGACTCAGCCATCCTCGAGCCCAGAGTGTTAACCCAGAACTTGCATTGCAACGGCTTCTTGTACAGATGGAGGCACAATGCATACGTTAAGAATGACAACTATAGGGGCGCCTGGGTGGCTCAGTGGGTTAAGAGTCCGACTTCGAATCAGGTCATGATCTCACAGTTTGTAAGTTCGAGCCCCACATCAGGCTCTTTGCTGACAAGCTCAGAGCCTGGAGCCTGCCTCACATTCTGTGTCCCTCTCTCATTCTGCCCCTCACCCACTCATGCTCTCTCTCTCTCTCCCTCAGTCAAGAATAAACATTTTTTAAAAAGTTTTTTTAATGACAACCACAATTGAGAGCAATAGGAAATTCCTCATGGGTGTTTAAAGGAAAACCCCAAGTAGACTTAGACCTTGGCCTTCTGCAGTTCACCCAGGAGGTTTGCCTGTCACCTCATTGTCACTTCATCACCACCGGCCACCCCCCCCCCCCCCCCCCCCCCCCGTCCCTCTTTCTGCCTGGGTTGGGGTATGGGCTAGAGCTGGCCACAAAGTTCCAGCTGCTTCCTGGGGTTGTTGGGAAATGACAGCTTCTGCTGTGTTAAGACTTCCTTACTCACTGGGGTTGGGGAGTGACTTTAACCTAACACACGTGGATTAGAGCCTTGTGATCCCCACCTGCCAGCGCCTGGAGGGGGCGTGTGTCCTTCTGGGGCCTCAGGGCCTCACGTGTCAAACACCCTGCCGTGAGAGGATGCGGTAAGACCTTTTGCGTGAAGCGTTCAGCGTCCCGCACAGGTACTTGTGAGTCGGCCCCAGCTGCACGACTGCGTCTAGCACATCCCGTCCCCGCCCCCACCATCACAGGGATATACACAGCGTTCTGTATCCATCAGTGGTACATAAATAGCGTTCCGAGGTAAGCCTCTTCTTCATGGTCAAGTTTTGCAAATGTAAGCAGGGATGGGGGCCAAGTTTCACAGAGCCAGAGACACTGCAGAAGCTGCCAGTGATGCATGGGACTCAGCTGCCCATGGGGCGGTGGCTGGGGAGGCTGCCCGGGGAGCTTGGCTGGTGCAGACAACGCGGGGGCCTCAGGAGACCTTCCTGCGCCCTCCCTCCCTCCCAGCCGCCGCATCTAATCCCACCGCCACACACAGCGGCCCTGGCCTCTGTGCCCCTCCTAGGGAAATGTGTGGACAGAGACGTTGGTCACGCAGTTATTTGTAAGACGAACCTCAATTTTCAACTATTGGGGAACAATCTGACCATGGCCCAGAATGCGTCCCAGAAGACTACGGGTGTTAGGCCGGGTCACGGCCGGTAGATGTATTTGGAGCTGAAAGAAAGCTCTTGGGACCGGGGACCTCTTGAGCTGAAAAGGAGGCTCCCGGAGGTGAGGGCCTGGTGGCCATAGACGTCACCGCGCACCTCTGGGCTCCTCCCAAGGGCCGGGTCCCCAGGAGTCGAGAGCAAAGTAGAGATGGGACCACGGAGGAGACACACGAGGCCCAATCCAGGCTACGGTGTGGGTCACCAGGAAGCAAGTCACTGAGGTCTCAAAAGACCAGGAGGACCTCGCCAGGTGCTGCAGGTGCTCCCAGCTGACTGCAGCAAACAGGGTGAGGGCCGCTCTGGGAGGCATGACGCTCCGGGAGAGAAAGCACGGACTTTGCAGGCCGAGTTTAGATCCCAGCAACATCACTTACGGTAGTAAGTGATCCAGCTGATCTGGAACAAGCTGTTAACCTCCCTGGGGCTTACTTTTCTCATCTGTGAAATGGGCATTCGTGATCCCCATCTGAGCATTAAGAGAGGCCGAGGACGAGAAGGTACAGTCCCTGCCTGCTCATGACAAGCACTCGACAGGTATTAGTTGCCAACACTTATTATTGGCAGGGCTGGAGGGGAAGCGGGGCACTCTGTCTCCAAACCCGTGATGCTCCCACCGAACCGCATGATGGGAGGGACAGAAAGAGTGGGAGGGCAGGAGGCACAGAAGGCCCAGGCGGCTTCCAGGAGAGTGCAGGGCAGGGGAGTGGTTGCCCCCGTGCAAGTTCTGTGATCAAACTTGAGGACGATCTTGCGACCTCTCTTGGCCAAATCTGCCAACCGGAACCCTGAAGCTGTGAAGTGCCTGGCTGGAGGGAGTCCCCCCTGTGTGCCCTTCACCCCGTGTGACAGGAGGAGCACTGGACTGGGGTTCAGGCCCCTGGATTCACATCCTGATCCCACCGTGTGTTACGAGTCCTCAGGCAAGTACCTTGGAGCTTGATCACACCTCACGCCCGGTGCAAATTAGGATCCCCTGGAGACCTATCAAAACCAAACAAACCAAAGAAGGCCCGGGCCCCCAGAGAACCTCATTTCATTGATGAGGCTGGGGCACAGGGATCACCTTTCCTCAAACTTGGCTCTAGCTCGGAGTCACCTGGGGCATTTTAAAGACCACTGATGCCCGGGTCCCACGCCAGCGATTCTGGCATAGTTGCTACGGCGGGAAGCCTGGACAGTGGCGTCTTCAAAGCCCCGCAGGTGATCCTAATACGCAGCAAGAACACATCTCACCCGGAGGCGTCTCCACAGCAGGCTTGCGTTGCACTGGCTGATTGCCGGGCTTTGTCAGACTTCCGTTCCTGCTCAGAAAGGGACACCTCAAGAGAGAGCCCAGAGGGCCCAGAGGCCAGCAATGCTCAGCGCAGCTTGCGAAGCTGAGGCCCGGGTTGGGCAGGTGGCCCGGCTGCAGGGATTCCTGCTGGGTGCCTGTGCCCTCCCCGCTCCTGGCGAGGTGAGTGTGCCGGCTGGACACCGAGCTGCACGGGGCTGTGTGTCTGTGGCCCCCGCCCCCCGGGCAGCACCTGCAGACGCCCAGGACAGACGAGGGCGGGAGGGTCCACCGCCACTGATGCCGGAGACGGGTTTGGGACTTGAATACTGGGGGTCCTATGTGGGCCCCTCAGTCTCTCCACTTTTTCAACATGTGTCAGACGTTCTGCTGGGCCCCGAGGACACAGATGAACAGATGTAGGTGATCGTCTGGCGGAGAGGCACGGGGCAGGGAAAGGCCATGCAGGCCGAGGAGCAGGCCCACGGAGGCACGGGGCTGTACCTGGGGCAGGGGTGACGGACGGGCAGGGACCCGGGCAGGCCCCCTGTGCCACACCGAGGCTCTCCGGCCGTTTCCTGGCGGCCCCGCTTCTCACGCACGTGAGCCTCGGTGGAGTAAAGCGTCACAGTCACGAGACAGACAGTGCTGCCCTTTCTGCCTCCACCTGCCATCACGGGACCCCTCCTTCAAGGGGCCATAGTTCTGGGAGCCCCCCGGGGGTCCTCAGTGCACCAGACGGCCCCGCAGCACACCTCTGTCTCCTGCCGCGCCTCCAGCCCAGCCCCTGGAAACGTATCCACTGCCCAGTGCTCCCCAGAGCCCAGGAAGGGGCCCCGGGCCACCGCGATGGCTGCTGAGGCATCTCCGTGTGGTACGACGTCGTGTGGGCCTGGTGCTCGCTTCTGACAGCACTTGGGGGACTCCCTCCCTCCCTTGTGTGTATTGACCTTCCTGCTAGAACCCCCCCAGAGGTCCTGGAAGCCACTCCTCTCCTCCGGACGGCCACCCCAAGCCCTGCCTTCTTCCCCCTTCCTTCCCTCAGGACGAGTCGTCCCCCTGGAGGCTCCTCGGTCCCTCCTAGAAACGTTCCCCAGCATCCAGAATCCTGAGAGCGCCCGAGATGGGAAGGTAAGCCCGAGAGGGACAACATCCACTCTCCTTTGCTGAGAAACAGGACAGAAAACTGCAAATCCGTTTGTCCTCCTTGGGCAGGGTCAGGCTCTTAAGCTTCAAGACCCGAGCACCAGGCGAGGTGAGGCGTCCGCTCCACAGCAGCCACCGCGAGCTGTTGGAGCTTCACGACTTGCGAGCGTGTTCACTGGCATTTTCTCACAAGACTCACAACCAGCCTGTGACGCAGGAGTTGTTACGGTCCTCGTTCCGTGAATAAGTAGATTGAGGCTCAGAGAGGTTAGGTGTATTGACTGAGGGCTGCCCAGCCAGGACAAAGAATCAAAGAATCAGAATCAAATGCAAGCGCTTTCCCCCCACCCCCCGCCCCCCAAAACTGGCTGCATCAAACTGCCGACAGCATTTCTGAAACTATGAAGGGTTACACAACTGCCAGGCATTAATAATTATTATCGCTTCCACCCCGTGGCGCTTGGCTTGAAGCCCCTGTACGGCCTTCAGCCCTGCCGCACTGCACATGCCCCCTTTCCCCTGGCCTGTCCCTCACTGGTCCTACACGAAGAGCCGCCATCAGGAATGGGGTAGGATGAGCTTGAGACTCTCATGGCCCAGGCTCCCAACAAAAGTCCGGATCCCTGTCTGGTCTCCCACCCGTCTTTGTACTGTCTGGCTGGCTGTCCTGACTCCAAGTGTGTAAAGAGACGCTGAGGTCCCTCAAGCTGCCTCCACTATTTCAAAAGCAGTGCTCAGGGATCGGGACACACATGGAGCAGAGGAGGGCAGCCAGTCTGACTCAGTGTGAGGCTCAGAGGTGGCAGGGCCTGGGGGATGTCCCCGTGGGTGTCTCAGCAGTCCAGAGCCATTCTGCCTTCTCAGAGTAGAGCCTCACGGTTTTCCCCAAGGTTCCCTTTTGCTGGAATGTGAATTCTTGTTTCTAAAGCGTTGCGAGAGTCGGGATAGTGCAGAAGAGAGGGAAAGGAGGTGGGGGGAGGTTCTGAGGTTTTGCAAGTCAAATACTCCCTAGGAAACATTTCAACATTTCAGCGTATAAAAGGTTGAGAAACATATGGATTGAATTTTGCCGGAGAATACATATATATTTAAAAATTAAAGGGCAAGGATAGGGTTTGGATTTTCTTTCCTTTTTTTTCTTTCTTTCTTTCTTCTTCTTCTTCTTCTTTTTTTTTTTTTTTTTTTTTGGATGATTGGGTGTTTTTCCCCCGCAAAGCACAATTGGAGAATTTTACTGGCAGCCAAACCACTTAAAACATCCTGAGACGTTAACCAGACCTAGAACCATCCAGGTGACCCATCACCCAGCTCAGCAGGTAAACAAGCTGTCTGCCCCTCTCCCTGTCTCTGAGTGCACATTCCTGCCTTGCCCCAGAGGCTGCGTGTACACGAGGAAATGGTGATTGCAAGTATTCCCACCACCAGCTGGCACACACTGGCTGCAGCCTGTGGGACTGTTTGCCTGGGTTCATCCGCTGGGAGTTCCAGAATGTTGCCAAAAGTCCGGTGGGGATCGGCGGCTCTAGCCTTGACCTCTCTCTGCAGCGTTTTCTCATCTGACCAATGGGAACAATAATAGCACTTACCTCCGATTTACTTATTGAGAAGTGGGTGGGTAAGGACATGTAAAACGCTGAGACCTGTGCCTCGCACACTTCCGAGGGCTTGGCACTCAAAAAAGAATCCGTGCGATGATGATTATACATGATTGTATATCAATACCCAGAGTGGGGTTTTTTTTTTTAATGTTTATTTATTTTTGAGACAGAGACAGAGCATGAACGGGGAAGGGGCAGAGAGAGAGGGAGACACAGAATCCGGGGCAGGCTCCAGGCTCCGAGCTGTCAGCACAGAGCCGGACGCAGGGCTCGAACTCACAGACAGTGAGATCATGACCTGAGCCGAAGTCGGACGCTCAACCGACTGAGCCACCCAGGCACCCCGAGAGTGGGGTTTTTTAATTCAGGACTTTGGGAAGAGGACAAAAGGATTCATTGACAAATCATTCGTTTCTTCGACAAGTACTTATTATGGAGGGCCTACCCCACCACTCTGCAATCACAAATCTCCCCGATACCTCAGCGACTCACAACAACAAAACGTCTTTCTTGCCCGTGCTACTGCTCCACCTGGTCTTGGCCAAGGGTCAAGGGCAAACAGAACCCCCACCGCCCAGTAAGGGGTCGCCGGTCACCACACCAGAATGAAAGGGGATTGCAACCAGTCAAGTACCAGCTCTTCAACATCCCTTCTGGAGGTAGCACGTGTCACGTTCACTCACATTTCAGGAGTCCAAACAAATTACATGACCATTCCAGAGGAGTGGGTGGGGGGAGGGGTGTAGTTCTATGTGGGCCAGAAGGAGCAGACCCGGAAGGGGCGGCGGGGCGGCATCCGGTGGTCCAGCAACTGCTCTGGAGGCTTGACATCTGTCAGCAAACAAAACGGACCAAACCTCTGCCCTCGGAGAGCTTAGTGAAGGGAGAAAGACAACGAGCATAGTAAACTAAGGGCTTCATTCTTATTTTACTTTTACTTTTTTTAATGTTTTTATTTATTTTTGAGAGAGAGAGGGAGAGAGAGAGCACGAGCAGGGAAGGGGCAGGGAGAGGGAGACACAGAATCTGAAGCAGGCTCCAGGCTCTGAGAGGTCAACACAGAACCCGACGCGGGGCTCGAACCCACGAACCGTGAGATCATGACCTGAGCCAAAGTGGGACACTCAACCAACTGAGCCAGCCCTACAATTTTAAATAGGATGGTTGGGGTAGGGCTCATTAGGAAGGTGAAATTTGAACAAAGACTTGAAGGAGGTGAGGGGGCGAGCCATCCAGACATCTGGAGGAAGAGTGTTCTAGCTGGAAGGAACAGTTGGTGCAAAGCCCAGAGCCTGGTGTGTTTCAGGAAGGGCAGAAGGTCATGGCACCAGGATGGGGTGTGCGAGGGGAGGGCAATGGCACGAGGAAATGCTGGAGAGATTGGACTAACAATTTAACAGGATAGTTAAGAGTGGTTCTTTACTGCCTTTTTTCCTTTGTTCATTCGTGTGTTTCTTAAATTCCACATAGGAGTGAAGTCATACGGTATTTGTCTTTCTCTGACTTCTTTCCCTTCGCACAAGGTCCACTGGATCCATTCGTGTTGTTGCCAATGGTATGATCTCCTTCTTCTTGATCGCCGGGTGATAATCCGGTGTATATACACACTACATCTTCTTAATCCATTCAGCTATAGAATATAGAATCAATATAGAATTCAATATGGAATCTAAACTAATTAGCACTGTATATGAATTACACTGGAATTTAAAACATTTTTTTTTTTAAAGAAAGAAATTGACAAGTGAAAAAGAAAAAGGATACTGGGCTGCTATGTGGAGGGTAGACCATGGGGAAGCAGGGAGACCAGTCAGCCCAGCCACCCTCTGTGACAAGAATGCAAATGACCTGCTGGTCCGGGACAGGTTTGCTTGTTAACCTCATGAAAAGATTGACACTTGGTCAGCCCTGCTGGTCTCTTCCAACCAGGCCCACGGTCCTGGACAAGTGGGCTCAGAGTTTCTTCCGTGCTTCTTGGATACAAGGGTGGGGCAGGTCAGGGGAGACCATCGTTAGTTTAAAGCATTTTGAGAGAAAGTGTATCTTCTTGCTCTTATTTCCCACATGGATTTAAATTAGGCACCACCTCCCCCCCTCCCAAAATTCTCTGCTTCCTGGAGATCTGACCCCCTACCCTCAGCAACAGAGGTACAAAACCTAATTACTTAGTCACACAATGGCAGTATTACGACCTGCATCGTCTTTAGGATGAGAAAGGCTTCCTAAGCAGAAAGGTGACCCGTGTTCCCTGCCCTCAGTGAATGTGTAGTCATTGAGTCTCCCCAAGGGCTGTGTGGTGGGAAGAGGTGTGGGCTCAATTTCTAGCCTGGTTACTACTTCTGGCTCTGCCTCTGATAAAAGCTGGCCTCTGTGGAGCGCTTTCAAATGCATGAGCTCATTTGAAACCCACAATCACCCTGTGAAAGAGCTGATTTCATTATCCTTATACCCATTTTACAGATAGAGGAACCAGCCCAGAGAGGCTAGGTGACATGAGACTACACAGGAGAGACGCAAGATTTGAACCCAGGTCCCTGCTCCAAAGCCTACTGCGTCACATGGCTGCTAGGAGCCACCCCACTCCTCTTTCTGCTCCCCCTTCCCACTGAGCCCTCCCTATGAGTCTAGGCAGGCCCTGTGACCTGTTTTAACCAGGAAAACATGGGGGAAATGAGTGCATAATTTCTGAGGCTGGGCCTGACGAGATAGACAGTTTCTGTGAGCCTTCGCCATTTGGAACTCCCCCTCTTGAAAATCCGCCGTTGTGTGAGAAATCCAACTCTTCCGTGGCCGCCGTTCTGTGAGCAAGTTCAAGCCTCATGGAGGGAGGGAGGCTGCACGGTGAAACGTGGAAGTGCCAGACACATAAATGAAGTCGTCTTGACCTTCCAGGCCAGCCAAGCTGCCAGCCAAATACACCCAAGTGAGCGGCTCCTGCCAACTTGCATAGAGGAGAAGAGTCCGACCTAAACTCCTGACCCACAGAATCATTGGCAAATAGAAGAGTTATTGTTTTAAGACACTAAGTTGGGAGTAGTTTGGGGGCCGGCAATAGATCATGGAAACACCTTCATATGATAAGAGAAGGGCAACAGCCAACTTGATTCTTCTTTCCTCCCTTCCCTCCCTTCGCAAATGTTTATCAAGTACCTACTACGTGCAAGGCACAGGCTAGGTGTGGATACAGAAACAAGCAAGGCGGTCACAGCCCTTCAGGAGCCTCGTATATAGCAGGGGAGACCATGTGTAGAAAGGTATGTATGTTAAAGCACAAACTACAGAGCAAAGAAAGGGCACCAACTCAGGAGTGCTTGACTTCACCTGGAACACAGGTCAATGAAGACTTCACAAACATCGCATATAAATGAAATCTCAAAGAATGAGTGGGTACTTCTCAAAGAGATGAAGGAAGAGGGCCATTGTGGGCAGAAGAAATAGTTCAAAGACAAAAGACACAAGAGCAGGACACACAGGGAGGATGACAGGTCTGTGTATTGAGTTCCTTCTAGAAGCCGGGAACTGTGCTGGGATTTGGTTATCTGAGCTGAACGCTGTCCTTCGCCCACCCCCAGCTCAGGGCAAGCTTTGCTCGTATCAGTTGCTTTATCTGTCATCATGCAAAGCATTAAGATGTTGAATGGCATAAGTCCGGGTAGATGCTCCCTGCACAGGTCAATCTAGTTCCCTGATCCATGACACCCCCCTTCATAGAATTTCATTGATAAGCACTTTGCAAGAACTTTTGTTGAACTAACTACAAGCCCATCTGTGTTAGTCTGCTCAGTCTGCCACGGCAAAATAGCACAGACTGGGTGGCTAAATCAACAGAGATTGTATTTTCTTGCAGTTCTGGAGGCTGGAAGTGCAAGGTCAGGGTGCCGGGACAGTTGGGTTCTGCTTCCAGCTTGCTGCCTTCTTGCTGTGTCCTCACGTGGTGGAGAGAGCGCTCTGATGTCTCTTCCTTTTCTTCCAAGGGCGCTAATCCCATCATGAAGGCCCCATCCTCATGACCTCATCTGAACGCAATCATGTCCCAAAGGCTCCACCCTCAAATGCCATCACATTGGGGGTTAGGGCTTCAACCTATGAATTTTGGAGAGACACAAACATTCAGCCCGTAACATTATCTAACCAGGTTATCATCTGGATGACCGTCCTTCATCTTGACCTTGAGATGTCTCAATGGGAATCTTCGCTAAAGTTCATGTTTCACCCCAGAGTTTGATATCCCAGTGATCCTCCAGTCTGGAGACCTGATTATTAAAGGAAACGAGACCATTTCCTCTGCTAATGGCTTACAAATTCTGTGTTTAATGATCTTTTCAGAAGCTCTGGCCAAGGTTCGGATCTGTCGGTTTTGGAATCTACCTCTTTTTCCATTTTTAAAAACCTGGTTCCAAAGCTGCTAGCCTCCTGGCACCTTCTGCCTTCCCAAGACTCCTCAGAGAGGCCCAAGCAGGCTTTGTGGATTTTCTTGTCAGGTTCTGTCCATGTTCTGGGATGTAAATGAACTAGCTCAAGGGTGCTGGGCACTCCCTTCCTTGCGGGACAGGACAATTTCTTGAAGTATTAATGGGGACATTTTCATCTCTAAATGTCCTGGCCCCAGGACTGGTGAAGGTAGCTGGGTCTGTATGTATTCCCTTCTCATGGGGGAGCTTTGTACAATGGCCCCAAATAGAAGCATTAGCCTGGCTGTCTATTTCTGACATTGGTTGAAGAGAAAATGATAAATATTTTTTTAATGCTTATTTATTCGAGAGAGAGAGAGAGAGAGAGAGAGAGAGAGACAGAGCACAAGCAGGGGAGGGGCAGAGAGAGAAAGGGAAACAGAGAATCTGAAGCAGGCTTCAGGCTCTGAGCCGTCAGCACAGAGCCCGACACGGGGCTCAAACTCACGAACTGCGAGATCATGACCTGAGCCGAAGTCGGACGCTCAACCGACTGCACCACCTAGGTGCCTGAGAATGTGATAAACATTTTTAATGGCCACCATAAGAGTAAGGAACAGAATTCCCTGAGGTAAAAAAAGTCCTTAATCAGGGTAGGAGGGAGCAGGGTTGGGCAGTGCTGAGGAAGTGTAGGCCCTGGGTGGATGGCCGCGTTGTGCCCCTGGGGAAGCGACGGCACGGGTGCCAGGGTGCCCCTTCTTAGCCGTGGTTTCCCCACATGTGGCACTGAAATGGCCAAGACCTTCAAGGGGCTCTTCCCTTGGAGGACGAGGAGCCTGTCCACCACAACCAAAACACCTGAAACTGCGTGGCCTCGGGCAAGTTCCTGAAACTCTCTGGGTCTCAGTTTCTCTGTATGTAAAATAGGGACGTTCGTATTATTTGTCTCCGGACTGTAATGAGGATCAAATGAGCTCGTGTGTTGTGAGCACTTAAAACAGCGCCAGGCACACAACACCGTGCTGGTGAGGAGGGGGGAGGGCTGCCTCCGAATCCTGGGGAAAGGAAAAGCTTTGGTAATAATTTAAATTGGGTTTCCTGCCAAACCGGCAGGATAGGAACTCGGAGCCAGGTTGAAGTGAATCTGGAGAAATTAGAGAAACATGACCTTTCTTGTGCATTTGAACGCATGAACCAGGATTCCCATCTGCTGGGCTCTCTCACTCCTGGGTCAGATTACACTTCTCTCTCAATATTGCTCGTTTGGCCCTTTGTGGAGCGGGCAGCACCCGAGTGGGCTCTCACGTCCCCTCCCAGCTACCACTTTCCCCAAGCTGTGGCTCTGCCCTTTTCTTACTCTCCTTTCTTATTAATCTTCCCCCATCCCAAACTTCCCATCTTCCCGTAAAACCAGAATGGTCCCCTCACAGATGTCCTCCTTGCCATCGTCAGCCTCAGAATCCGTGAGTGTGACGCTACATGGCAAGGAGGATGTGGGTGGGTTAAAGGACGGAGGGTTGTGGGTAGACTTAAGTTTGCTAACCAGCCACTCTTAAAATAGGTAGGTTATGGGGGTGGCGGGGGCGGGCAAGAGAACTTCAAGGATCCTCACGATGGACTGGATGAGGGAGGCAGAGAAATGGCGGCGTGAGAAAGACATGGCTGAACATCCTCGGCCTTGGAGGCGGAGGAAGGCGCCACTAGGTAAGGGACGTGGGCAACCTTCTAGAAGCCACAGAAGACAAGGAAACTGCTTCCTCCCGAGAGCTTCCAGAAGGAACGCAGACCCGTGACACCTTGATTTTATAAATTCCGTTGAGACCGGTGTCAGACTTCTGACCTCCAGAATTGTAAAATAGGGATTTGTGGTGCTTTAAGCCACTCTATTTGTGGTCATTTGTTAAAGTAGCAGCCGAAAACAAATACACAACAGCGGTCACCATTAACACAAAATTAAACAAAAACACTTGTTTTTGCAAAGCTTTAGCTTTCCTGACACTACTCAGGAGTTCTTGGCCTTCTCTTTGTCCTTATTTCTCTGCCCCTCAGTCCAGGAGGGATGCGTGTTCTTTTACACTGAGTTTTGTTTTTGTTTTTGTTTTTGTTTTAAGATTTTTGTAAAGTTTACTTTGTTAGAGAGGGAGAGAGAGAATCCCAAGCAGGCTCCGCGCTGTCAGTATAGAGCCCGATGCAGGGCTTGAACTCATGAACTGTGAGATCATTACCTCAGCTGAAATCAAGAGTCGCATGCTTAACTGACTGAGCCACCCGGGCCCCCCAACATCAAGAGCTTTTTAAGGAGCGCTCTATTCTGTTTATTTAGACATGTCCCCCTTCTTCAGTGAGTTCATCCCTGGTTATACTCGGAGGCCTTTCTTGTCTAGAACCTCCCGTCCCTCTGACATAATCCTTTTTCACACCTCTAGGGTCACACCTGCCTTTCCTTTGGACTTTCTAAAGTTTTTTCCGAAATCTAGTACAAGTGACTGACTAGTTAAGGCCCTGTACGAGGTGCCGAAGACATCAAGACACAAAGCCACTCACAAGTAGCTCATATCTATTGAGTGAGATTATATGAAATTGCCTTTTTTTTAGATCTTGAAAAAAAAAAAAAAGGCAAAGTGTCCGTAATAATCCCGTATAGTTGAACTTAAGGAGAGAGAAGACCGTAAGGAACTACCAGTGTGAGAAATACACAACAAGAAGCAGGAACAAGAGGAGTCCCGGTGAAGGGGATTAAAAAAAAGAAGAAGAAGAAAACAGTAAGAAGTGCTGTGAACAAAACTGAGCCCCATCATGGAGAGCACCTGGGGACCACTCTAGAGTGGGTGGTCGGGGGAAGTGACTGTTGTGTCCCATCCAGGAGCTTGTACCCTGGAAAGACTCAGGGAGATGGGGAAGACTTCAGATGTCGAGGACAGGACCCCACTCTGTGGCTTTCTCTGGAGGGAGGGTGAGGAAGGGCAGGAGAGGGCCAGTCCAGGAGCCTAGTCGGTCGGAGGGGTGCTTGCGGTAGCCCACACGTAAGATGGCTGTGGCCTAAAGGAGGGCCATGACAATGGGTTGGGGAAGAGTGGGCATATTTAGGATGTGGGACACACAGGCCTTTTTGGTGACAGAGTGGGGGGAGGTGTAAGGAAAGAAGAGGAAGATCTCAGGGAAGTGTCTGGGTTCAGTGTTAGGGGACTGGATAGTTGTGCTACTCCTCAAGATGAGGAACCCCAAAAGAGAGGCAGATTGGGGAGCCAGCGACATGAGTAGAGGAGAATGGGGAGGGGGGGTAATTAACCATAGTTCTGGAAATGTGTACAAAAATTGCCCCCAATGACCCACACCTCCCAGCATCCACAGCCTTGTATAGTGCCCTCCTCTTGAATCCAGGCTGGGCCTGGGGCTCTTTTTAACCAACAGCATGTGGCGGAAATGATGCTGTGCCAGGGCTGGGCCTGAGTCATATGAAAGCCTAGAAGCGCCTGTCTTTTGTACCTTTTGGAGCCCTGAACCCCCATGTAAGAAGTCTGGCTACCCTGCTAGAGTGACCAAGTGGAATGACCATTTGGAGAGGCCACCTGGAGAGGAAGAGGCCCTACGACTGCAAGGAGAAAGAGAAGCCCAGTCGTCCCAGGGTCTCGGATGAGCCCACCTTCCGGATATTCCCATCAGTGTGTCAGCCATGTGAGGGAGCCATCTTGGATGTTCCAGCCAGGTACCCCAGGTGTCTGTAGCCCCAGCTGACACCACACAGAGCAGAAGTACCTCTTAGGCAGGCCCAGTGAACCCACAGGGTCTTGAGAGAGAATAAGACAGTGTTTGAGGTGGGGGGATTTTTTCATACAAACTTTTTAAAAAATTATAATAAGATACATATACTTTACCATCTTAACTATTAAGTATACAGTTCAGTGGCATTAAGTGCCTATCACCACCCATCCGCAGAACTCTCTTCATTTTCTTAAACTGAGCCCCTGTACCCATTAAACAGTAGCTCCCATTTCCCTCTCCCCTCTGCCCCTGGCAATCACCACTCTACTTTCTGTCTCTATGAATTTGACTCCTCTCGGTACCTCGCATAAGTAGAATCCTACAGCGTCTGTCTTTTTGTGACTGGCTTTGTTCACTCAGCGTGATGTCTTCAGGGTTTATCCGTGGTATAGCAGGCGTCGGGATTTTCTTCCTTTCCCCGGCTGAACAATAATCTTGTATTTATACACCACATCTTGTCTGTTCACCCGTCAGGGGACCCTTGGATTGCTTCCACCTCTTGACTATTGGGAGTAATACTACTACGGACATGGACGTAAAAATATCTGTTCAAGGTCCTGATTTCAATTCTTTTGGTTATAAAGCAGAAGTGGAACTCCTGGATAGTGTGGCAGTTCTATTTTCAATTGTTTTGAGGAACTGCCACGCCCTTGTCCCCAGTGGCTGCCCCATCTTACATCCGGGCCAAAGGTGTGCAAGGGTTCTAATTTCCCCACACCCTCACCCACACCTTAGTATTTTGTTTCTTAGGTTTTGGGATTTGGGGGTTGTTTTGATAGTAGGCATCCCAGCGCATGTGAGGTGTTACCTCGTTGTGGTGTATGGTTCTCGTTTTAAGCCACTAAGTTCTGAGTCAGTTTGTTATTACAAGGCAACGGAGACACTGAGTTTGTGGCTCCAGTGCTTCCCTGGCCATCTGGTTATCATGGACCCTAAGATGATCGTCACCTCCTCCCAAGACCCCCCATCTGTACTTCCCAGTTTCTGGTGCTTGGCCAGAATCAAGTCTAGAGCGGCTGCCCTTGAAGGCAACCTTGGAAACGCATGCTGAGAATTTCCCCGGTGCTCTTTTTATAAGAATTAGACACCCCTCCTCCTTGGCTTAATGTAACATGTTGGGGTTGGCTACACAGGTGACTTGTGTCGGAAATACCTGGAGCACCTTCTCGAAGGTAAAAGGTTTTCAGAGCATGGCTGGCCACCCTCACTTTTCGTCATACACATGTGAGACAAGTGTCCGAGAGGGTGCCGGATCCCACGCTCCCAAGCTCCCGAGGGTATTGTAGATTTTCTCATGCGTTCACACGCATATCTGACTGTTCACCCTCTTCCACGTTCCCACGCTCAAGTACAGGTCAGACCCTGCTGACCCAAGTTATAGTGAGGCACCTTCAAGATAAACCTGGCTGCTGAGATCGCCTGGGGGAACTTTCACAAGTCTCGACGTTCAGGCCACTGCTCATGCCAGTTAGATCATAATCTCTGAGTGCAGAACCCAGGCATCAGTACAGCCAACTTTGAGAACCAAAGATCTTCAGCCATCGTCAAACCCAGGCCCACAGCGGGGAGGGGCAGGGAGAGAGGGAGAGCCAGAGAGAGACTCCCAACCCGGCCCCATGCTGTCAGCGCCGAGCCTGATGTGGGGCTCGGTCCCACGAACCGTGAGATCATGGCCTGAGCCGAAATCAAGAGTCGGGTGCTCAACAGACTGAGCCGCCCGGGCGCCCCTCACTGTGGCTTTGATTTTCATTTCCCGAATGACTGATGATGTTGAGCATCTTTTCAGGTGCTTGTTGGCCATTTATATATCTTTTTTGAAGAAATGACCATTCAAGGCCCAAATATTTCTTAGCCCCCAATCCTTACAACACCACTGAGAGGAAAGGATCATCCGTGTTTTGTTTTGTCTTTTTTTTCTTGATCATCCATGTTCTTATAGATGAAGAAACTGAGGCTAAGAGAGGCTAGGATGCCCTAAATCTAATTGGTGACGGAAAGCAAGGTCTGTCTAATTCTGAAATTCACAGCATACACATGCCCGAAACTTTTAAGTTCACAGATGCTAGTGCCAAATGAGAATTGCAGTCAGAGAGATATGGGGCGTAGAGGAGGGGTGAGCACAGAAACATGGGCCTCCCAGGGCATCGTCAGGGGACAAGTAAGAGCAGGTTCCATACACGTTCCCGGTGAGAAAGTTCTCAGTGACAGAGAGAGATGCAGGGCCCCGGCAGGGCACGGTAAAGGGGACCCCTGTGGCCAGACCTGTGTCTGCAGCCGAGAAAGACACGGTTGGGGTGTTCAGCTGGGAGCCGCTTGTGTTTCGGGCTCTGGACTCATGTCCCAGGAGCTCTCCTGGCCTGGCCAGACTCAGCTCCGGCTACAGATTCTAGGACGGGCTCAGACACAGCCTCACCCACGGTCGCTCCAGAGGAAGCAAGAAGTCAATGCCCTGCTCAGGCAACCACTGCAGCTGCCGGAAACTCGGAGGTGTGAGACGATATTTCTGTTAAACTGTCAGCTTCATCAGAAATCAGTGCCAGAAACTGGCTTCGCGGCTGTGTGTGTGCACACGTGTGTGTGCCTGTGTACACGGACCCCAGCACCCTTTAAGAAGCCACCTCTACCCCAAGCAGTGAGAGTGAGGTGGGGTGGGCTGCGGTGGGGTGGGAGGGTTCCAATGATCTGAGCGAGAGGAGAAAGGACCAGAGCTGCTCCCAGGCCCTGGCAAGGAGCCTTCGCCTCTGGAAATGATGCTGAAATATTTCAGCCTCTCTCCTGGGGCTTCCTGTTTCCTATTTGGTGTCTGGTTTCCAGGCAACACATGAGCACCCCCAAACCCCTGAAACGTGCAGGTCTCCAGTGCCCCTCTTGCTCCGAAGCTCACATCTGTAACGAGTTTCCCCGCCTGCGGGTCTCCCGGGGCAGCCCATCCCCTAGGCTCTCTCCAGAGGACAGAGCAGCTGAAGATGTCTTGTGGTTGGGGGAGGAGGGGTGTGTTTTCCTCCTTTGTAGGTTCCTCCGGTTTAATAAATCCTCCCGCAGAGTCAGTTTGGCGGGATCTGGGGTGGGGGTGGGGCAGGAGATTTAGGGTCTGCAGCTTTGATTTCGTGAAGCACGGAGTCCTGGCGGGAGGCCAACAGCCTGGAAAGAAGGTGGGGAGACAGGGGCAGAGTCGGCCCGCCGGTGGGCCGAGGGCTGGGTTTCTCAGGAGCGAGCACAGGGCCGGCTTCTGCAGTTAGGTGACCCCGGTGGGGTCTGGGGGCTCGGCCCTTCCTTGGGTGCCTGGTGAACTGGCTTCTGAGTGCAGGGGGCCTGGTGGGAACAGTGGAAAATTACAGAGGCAGAGTTTTGGGGAACTGCCATTTTTGTTTTTAACATCATAATACGGGGTATGTGTTTTTCAAAGTTCAATAGGACTTCAAGGCTCCTGTCCTCCGAGCCCCAACCCCAGGGGCAACCACGTTTATTTCCTTTAGCTATTTGATAACAATTTACCTCTATATTTACAATACTATTTTTCAATATCATTATAGGCATTATTGACTTCTACCATGCAAGATAAGGATTGGTCTCTCTTGCACACACATACACATACTTCCACTCTCCCACCTCACAAGGAGTTGTACAGTGACATTTAAAGCACAACACTCAGGGGTGCCCGGGTGGCTCAGCCGGTTGAGCATCGGACTCTGGATTTCGGCTCAGGTCATGATCCTGGGGTTCATGAACTCGAGCCCTGTGTCCAGCTCCACACTGACAGTGTGGAGCTTGCTTGGAATTCTCTCTCTCCCTCTTGCTGCCCCTCCCATTTGTGCTCTAAGTAAATAAATTAAAAAGTTTTTTTTTCATAAATAAAACAGAATGTTCAGTATTTGTATTATGAGTAGGTAAATGCTGTTCCCAGCTGAGTATCCTGGCACCAGATTACATTTCTCTCCCTGTGCATCTTCCTTGCCTCTGTCTCACCCCCACGTTAACAACTGCCTTGTTTTGTTGGTTTTATTCTCTACATACCTATCATTAATTTTTCTCTGGAACCCCTCTGTGTGTGTGTGTGATCCAGGTAATGGGTCCTTTTTGTTTTTTCCCCGAGACTTCGGTCCCCCAGCTCAGCCTCCTGCTCTTATCTGAGCCTGGGAGAGCTCAGAGCACTCTTCCACGGCTTCTTTCAACCTAAGACTGGAGATTCCTGTCCCTTCTCTCCTGGGTTCCTTCCATGCCCATCTTTCTCTTCCTTGGTTCACTCCCTCATTTTGGTGGCGCTCCCTCTCCACGAGCTTCCTAAGAAAAGGGTGTGTGAAAGGTTAATTGTCTTAAAGCCATGCACGCCTAAAAGTGCCTTTAGTCTGACCTCCCAAGATGAAGAGTTTGGCTGGAAAGACAATTTGAGATTGAAAGTCATTTCTCCCATTATTTTGGAAGCACGATTCCTTGTCTTCGAGTTGCCAGCGCTCCTGGTGAGAAACCTCATCCCCCTCTTGTTACTGATCCTTGTTTGTGGCTTTCCTCCTCTGCTGCACACACTGATAAGATCATCTCCTTATTCTTGACATTTAGACAATTCAAGATTAAGTACCTTGGTGTGGGTCTATTTTCATTCTTCTGATACACTGTGGGTCCTTTCAAACCGGCAATTTACATCCTCAGTGCTGAAGGAGACACAGAATCTGAAGCAGGCTCTGGGCTCTGAGCCCCAGAGCCTGTCAGCACAGAGCCCAATGTGGGGCTTGAACCCATGGACCATGAGATCCGTGAGTTCTACTGAGACAAAGTTGGACACTAACCGACTGAGTCACCCAGGTGCCCCTGTCCCTGAAACTTCATGAGTATATTTACCTTCTTATTTTCCATCTCTTTTTCTATTTTCTGAGAGATACTCGTGAGTTTATGTTCTATCCTTCCTACTGAATTTTTAATGACCATTATAAATTTTCAAGAGCTGTTTCTTCCTCTCTGAGTATTCTTTTATATATGTATCACCCTCCTTTTTTATGGATCTTTCTGAAAATCATTATAATTGTTTTTTTCTTCCATACATTATCTTGGTTTCCTAAATTTTTTCTTTTTTTTTAGTTTTGGCTCAGTCTTTAATGTTGGGGGTTGTCTGGTATGGATGAAAACTACTTAAGAAAAAAAAAAGCCTCCCTTTAGAAATATAATAAAAAACATATAAGCTCCCCTGTTAAGAAAAAATACCGGGTTTTTATTCAACAAAATGCTTTGCTAGGTAAAGTCACTAGTGTAAAATTTACAATCCCAAATTAGATTGCATTTTGCTATATACTATATTTCCTCTTCTTAAAAACTCCTGACATCCAAAGAATAAAAAATAAGAAAATGAATTTGCATTAAAACTTGTTTTTAATATAAGAAATGCACAGAAAACACTTCCTACTCTTGAATCAGTCACCAGATTTGTGAAACTTTAGATAATTATTACATTAATCATACATCTCAGGCTATGTCAATAATATTAATGATTCTGTAGACCTTAAAAATAAACTGTCAGCTATTTTAATAGCAATAGTCAGGAATAGCAAAGAATTGCAATCCGGAACAAGCAAGCTACAGCTAAACCATAGGTAAGTTCAGAGAACAAAGAAGAGGGATGTGCTTTCATAGAGGAAAGAGGGAAGTTGGGAGGGGCTGTTGTAAACAAAAAGTTCATTGGTGTAAACGGGGAGTTTGAAGGATAGTTGCTTCTCGAAGTATAGTGGCTTCTCGTTGGCTGAGCTGTTGCTGGGGCAGAAGGAAAGCCTTCCTTTCCTCCTGCTAAGGCAGTACAGTCATATCAACTTACCAGGCACCTCTCCTCCCTTTGGGTCTGCAATGGATGACAAGTGGTAGGGTGTGAGAGCTCCCACTTCTGGCCTCCTGACTCCATTTTAAGTGAGGTTTCCTTTCATTCTTCAAAGATCTTGATCAAAAGGGGGGAAAATATAGGTATGCCTGGGTGGCTCAGTCAGTTAAGCATCCAACTCTTGATTTCTGCTCAGGTCATGATCTCACAGTTCGTGAGTTCAAGCCCCCACATCAAGCTCTGCGCCGATGGTGCAGAGCCTGCTTGGGATTCTCTTCCTCTCTGCCTGTGCTCTCTCTCTCTCAAAATAAATAAATCAACTTTATTTTAAAAAGGGGAAATATATATTTCCCCCTTTTGATCAAGATCTGTCTTTGAAAACATCACTGATCAAGACTCAGGTTTTCCGTATTTAGTAGTTTTATTTCTCGGTGCGAGGAAGGACCTTTCCTGGTTGTCATGTCCTGCATAGGAGGGCAAGTACAAGGCAGTTGGGAATCACTTAAGGCCACATTTGAGTAACAGAGAAGGTTAGGAGAGGGAAAACTCTCAGGCACTTCCCACTTATACAAGATTGTAAGCACTGGAGATCATCTTGCTGGGTACGTCATTTTTGCAAAAGTGTTTTGACAGGCAATAAAATGCAAACCTTAAAATGATTATACGAGACAGAAGAAATAACAAGACAATTCCAAAGTGAATGATGGTTCTAAACCAGGACCCTAGGTCTGAGAGTAGCCAACTGAAATATTTACTGTCACTTATTCTACCTTCGGGGAGAAAAGTTGTCCTTATGGAGGCAAACCCAGAGTCACATACGCCTCCTGGAAGTCCCCACTTACAAAAGCAGAATAGTGAATACTATAGGAGCACACTGAAAGAGTTAATCAAGTGCATTTGGGAAGATACAGTGCAGGTATAAACATGAAGTGATACCTGATTAACTTTTTGTCAAACAGCAAAATTCAAAGGTATTTTGAAACAGCACTGCTCCTGGGGTGCTTGGATGGCTCAGTCAGTTGAGCATCCAACTCTTGATTTCAGCTCAGGTCATGATCCTCAGGTCCATCCCAGGGATGGAGCCCTGTGTCACTCTGCACTGAGTGTGGAGCCTGCTGGAGATTCTCTCCCTCAGGGTGCCTGGGGACCTTAGTCAGTCAAGCGACTGACTGTGACTCAGGCCATGATCTCGCAGTTTGTGGGTTCAAGCCCTGCATTCGGCTCTGCACTTGACAGCTCAGAGCCTGGTGCCTGCTTTGGATTCTGTGTCTCCCTCTCTTTCTTCCTGTCCCTCCCCGGCTTGAGCTTGCGCGCGTGCTCTCTCTCTCTCTCAAAAATAAATGAAACTTAAAAAAAAAAATTCTCTCTCCCTCTGCCCCTCTTCCCTGCTCACACATTCTCTCCCTCTCTAAAATAAAATGAAACAGCACCGTTACCTCAAAAGAACCATTTAGAACCAAATGTTACCAACAATACTGCCTACCAGGTTGCAAATTCAGAGACCATGATTTTGGATAAGAATCCAAAGTCAGTTAATAGTTCAGATGAAGGAAGGACTTTTTTGAATTCTGAACCTTCTAACCCTTCAAAAAGTTTACAGGATCATGAAGAAGACCGTAATTCCAAAAGTTATACGGGCCTGGTCCGGACATCTTGGGAAAGCTGTCTCCTCATATGTCATCTGCTTCAATTCCAGGAAATCTTTCCTTTCAGGTCACCAGATGGTGTGCAGGTCTGGTCTGGTTTTGATGCTTTCTTTGGAGGTGTCATGTGAACCCAAGAGTCTATTCCCTGGAATTTGGAGGCACAAGGGTTGGCTAACAGTACCTGATAAGGGCCTTTCCAGCGAGGTTGAAGGGAGTCTTTCTGGTGGTGTCTCTTCCAATAGACAAACTCTCCAGGTTGCAAAGTGAGATGTATAGGGTCTTTGTCCCCCACGGACGCAGTGTGAAAAGATTGCTCTACGAAAACATGGTTATTTCTGATAGAAGCAATTAGGCCTTCACAATATTAAGTATGTCTCCTTTTATCAACTGTGGATCAAAGGAAACAGAGGCCAGTGCATTGGATGTCCTGTGACTGTCTCAACGCCTGACAGCCTAGGAGTTCCAAAGGGGGTGGGTCTGAGATTTAGAAGGACTAAGAGTGATGATTTCAGCCAAGGTATTTGGCAGGTCTCTACAAATCTTGCCAATTAAGTCGCACAATATATTGCCGTTACTGCATTCAACTAACCCTGAGGCCTGAGGATCGTGTGCATGATGAAAATGTTGTAAAGCCAGCAAAACAGCACAGGCTCACTGAAGCACCTGAGTGGCGAAATAGGTTCCCCAATCACTAAGAAAGTGCAAGAGGGACTCCTAGGTAAAGATGCTGGTTCATGAACACTATCATTTTGTCAGCAGACCAATGGTTTAATGCATGTACAGTCATAAGTGGTGGGAATTTTAGAATTTCTGAGGCCAGATTGTTATTTGATCTAAACCAGAGTTCTCTCTTTTTATTAAACCAACAATGATTAGATTTCCCATATTGTTTTTCCTTTAATGGGGCCAATTGTTGGGTGTCTCTGTTCAGTTTTCCTAATTACCTTTTGGGAGAACATCCCTTTGGAACATGACAGAGGTTTGGCTATTGGGTCCCTTGAAAGCAGGATTTTATTTTATTTTTTTTTTTTGGCAGAAATATGAGGAAGGTGGTTTCCTTTGGCCTCCAGCGAGTCAAGTCTGGAATGCCCAGAGACCTTAATAATAGCCAGAGCAGCCAGCAAAACTATGGCATCTACTAACTTTTGAACATAGGAGCCATTTTAAATTTTATCCCCATTGGAGGTAGACATCTCGTTGTTTCCATAATCTTCCAAAGTCATGAGCTACCCCAAAGGCATACTGACTATCAGTATAAATGCTTGTGGTTTTACCCTTGGCTAAGGTACGAGCTCAAGTAAGGGCATATGCTGACTCAGCCTGTTGAGCAGGAGTAGCCAGAGGTAAACTGCTATCTCAGTGACTTCAAAAGGAGTTGCAGTAGCATCCAGCACTTATTTACCACTTTTGTCCTTTAAATAAGAACAATTGGGAAACCACAAAAAATCTGCATTGGGTAGGGGAGCTTTCGGTAAAAAATTGAATTGCCTCAGGGTGGTCAAACGGTGATCTGTCAGCATTAAGCAGTAGGGAGGGATTTCATGTGCATCCTCCTAGCCCTTGTTCTCAGATCAGATGTCCTAAGTATTGAACACCCATTTGAGCAAACTGCAATCTTTCTTTGGAGACTTTAGGTCCCTTTAAAGCCAAAAGTGTTAACAGATGAATGCTGTCACCTGTGAAGAGGTTTGAGAAGGGATCAGAGAAGCAAATCATCTACATATTCTAACAAAGTAGAACCTACCGAAAAACTTCTTTCATATCAACCATTTCCAGTGTTGTTTTTTGTTTGTTTGTTTGGGTTTTTTTTTTGAGAGAGAGAGAGAGAGAGAGAGGGCTCAAGTAAGCAAGGGGCAGAGAGAGAGAGAGAGAGAGAGAAGCGGGGCTCACCCAGGGCTCATGTTCACCTGAACCAGGGCTCGAGCTCACGAACTTTGAGATCATGACCTGAGCCAGAGTCAGATGCTTGACGACTAAGCCACCCAGGCGTCCCCATCCATTTCAGCCTTTAAGGTTTGTGAAAAGTGAGGACTCTGTAATCCTGGGGCATTACTGTCCAGGTGTATTTCCATTCTTCCCAAGTGAAGGCAGGAAGATATCGACCATCCTTTTCAACTGGAATACTAAACAAGCAGTGCCTAGAGCCATTACAGTGAAAAATTTGCTACCAGGGAGAATGGGTGTCCCGTAGCACATGGGGGTTACAGGAACAACAGGATACAGAGGGGTAACAGCATTATTTATTTGTCCTGGACAGACCTCCATCCTCAGCCATTGGGTTTTCTCATGGGTAAAAGAGAGGTATTACAGGAACTAGGGCAGGGGGTAACGAGGGCCTGAGCCTTGTAATCGTCTATTATGGGCTTGATGCCTTGAAGGGCTTCTTTATTTGGAGGGTGTTGATTAGTTCTGGGGAGAGGTTTTGAGGGACCTATTTGAATCCTGATGGACGATGCCCTGTGGATTCTGGGAAAAGGTTCAGAGACAGGAATCTGCTGAGGTTTATTAGAGACTCCCACCTCTTGAACTGGTTTAGCACTTCAAGGCAGAGGCTACTTTATGGCAGTCGGGCTGAGCACCAAGAGCGTAGCTCTGGTTTCAATGAAAGGAAAGGGGTTCATTCCCAGTCTGGGGAGTGGTTTCTCTGAGCCGGTTAAGAGGGAAGATTGGGAGGAGCCCCTGTAGCTCCTCAGAGCCCCATCTCTCTCGGACACTGGAAAGGCTGGCCAGAGGGCCGGAGGTGTCTGAGTGCTTGAATTTGTATGATTTTTTTTTTTTTTTTTTTTGCCACCCTGGCCCTTTGCAGTAATAGAAGAAACTTTTGGTTTTGCTTGGGGAGCTTTATTTGCTGGAGTTGAAAGTTGAGAATTTTAGCAGTCTTTCTTTTAGGTGACCCATCTAGGGTGCCAGAGAGCTTGCTGGCCAAATTAACTACATCTGGAGTGGACATGGCTTCCCATTCCATCCTGGGGTTTTCTTGGGGTGTTTTTGTTTCTGTTGTTGTTGTTGTTTTAACAGAGACAGATCCTGGTTCAGTCATTTAATAAACAGAGTTAAATGCTACCCAGGTGAATTCAATATCTAAAGGAAGACCAGAATTTTCTTTGAAGACAATTTGGAGTCAGTAATATTAGTCACGAATAGGTTCATCAGGCTTTTGTATACAAGCCTCAATTTTGGTCCAATCAACAGGCTTAAGAAAAAGCTACTACAGTTGCTTGGTGGAGATTTCCAGCAAGTGTCCTAGCATCTTGCCAAAAGTTAGGGAGTCTGTTTCTCTCTATCCCTTTCAGGATGTTCCCATCAGGATCTTTTCATGCAGTGTTTGACCTGCTCCTCATCAACCATCCCATGTGGGCTAATGGATATAAATCTGAGAAACCAGGTCGTTAAATTTGAATAAGTTAAATTCTTCAGCAAACCTATGGGGATCCTCCGTTTAGGAAACTGTGGCTCAAAATTCATCCTTAATCTAGAGAACATAAGAAATTTGGGGTTTATTTGAGTCCTCAATAGACTTAACTTTAAAGAGGCAGGTTTTGCAGTGCCTCGGTGGCTCAGTTGGTTGAGCATCGGACGCTTGATTTTGGCTCTGGTCATGATCCCTGGGTCACGAGATGGAGCCCAGAGTCAGCGTGGAGGCCACTAAAGATTCTCTCTCCCAGTCCCTCTGCCCCTCTCCCTTGCTTATACACTCTCTCTCTCAAAAAAAAAAAATTAAAAATAAAGAGGCAGGTTTTAATAGATTCAGGAGAAGAGGGAGTGGGGAGAGGTTCAGAGGAAAAGGGAAATTCGGTGAAAAGAGGAGAAATGAGAAGACGGGGGGGGGGGGGGGGGAAAGGGGGGAGGGAGAAGGGGGGAAAAAAGGAAGAGGGGGGGGGGGGGGGGGGGGGGGGTGCAAAGGGGGCAGGGATGAAGAGGGAAAAGAGGAACATGGTGCCTGGAGGTGGGGCCTGAATAGAAGGCAGCGGTGCACGAGCAGACAAAGAGGACAGGAGAGGGGAAAAGAGGTCTCAGAAGCTATTTTTGTTTATTTCAATTGTTTGTTTGCCTCAGATAAGTCAGAAAGGGTATTTTGCAAAGAGGGGCACCAGGATGGCTTAGTTGGCTAAGCATTTCACTTTTGGTTTTGGGCTCAGGTCATGATTTCACCATTCATGGGTTCGAGTCCCATGTTGGACTCTGTGCTGGCATTGCGGAGCCTGCTTGGGATTCTCTCTCTCTCTCTCTCTCTCTCTCTCAAGATAAATAAACTTAAAATAGTATTTTGCAAAGAAGCAAACTTAGAATCCTAAAAACGTTTGGAAGCCTCAAGGTACCAATTAAAATAGGCATCCCATTCAGTTTTTTGTTTTTGCTTTTTTGGAGCTGCGGCTTTCTAATTTACTTTTAAGTAAAACAAACTTGGAGAGATCAAAAACGTCTCATAATGGACATGAACTATGAAATTCTGAACTGCTTTTGGTTAAGTTGGTCCATTTAGTTAGAAATGTGCTTGAGCTGGAATGCAAGCTGGTGCAGCCACTCTGGAAAACAGTATGGAGGTTCCTCAAAAAATTAAAAATGCAACTACCCTACGACCCAGCAATTGCACTACTAGGCATTTATCCAAGGGATACAGGTGTGCTGTTTCGAAGGGACACATGCAACCCAATGTTTATAGCAGCACTATCAACAACAGTTAAAGTATGGAAAGAGCCCAAATGTCCATCGATGGATGAACGGATAAAGAAGATGTGGTATGTATATACACTGGAGCATTACTCGGCAATCAAAAAGAATGAAATCTTGCCATTTGCATCTACGTGGATGGAACTGGAGGGTATCATGCTAAGTGAAATTAGTCAGAGAAGGACAAAAATCATATGACTTCACTCATATGAGGACTTTAAGGCACAGAACTGATAAACACAAGGGAAGGGAAGCAAAAATAACATAGAAACATGGAGGGGACAAAACATAAAAGACTCTTAAATAAAGAGAACAAACAGAGGGTTACTGGAGGGGTTATGGGAGAGGGGATGGGCAAAATGGGTAAGGGGCATTAAGGAATCTACCCCTGAAATCACTGTTGCACTATATGCTAACTTGGATGTAAATTTTAAAAAATTAAATTAAAAAAAAGATGTAGCAAAAAGCAAAACATACTAAGAGAAGTTCTATAGACTGAAAAAAACGATACTGGAAAAGAAACCTGGATATCAGAAATTAAAGAGCATTCAAAATGGTAACTATCTGGGTAAATATAATATGTTAGTCTTCTACTTAGTTATTTAAAACAAAACATGTTACTTTGTCTGAAAAAAAAAAATGTGCTTGAGTAAGGACCACAGTTTTTACTCATAAAACCAGCCTGGACCTCAGAAGAGGGGGTGGGAGGGGGTACACTCTCAAAGCATTTCGATGACTGGTATCCCATTTCTTAGGGATTTTTCTCCAGGGTAAAAAGGAAAAATTCCTAAACAGTACAGTTTCAATAGGAACAGCCTGATCTCAAAAGGAATCAGACCAAAGGTCAAACAAGTATTCTCGGGAAGGACAAGAACTGAGACAGGCTCTGAATCAAGCCTAGAGGCTCAAAACACAACGTAGGGCTTAAAACCGAGGAGAAAACTTAACTCTCAAACCCCAGTGTTGACAAGAAGCAGTGAGCTCAACTGGCCGTAGGGGTGCAAGCAACTGTTTGTTTACCAGCCTTGAAGTTGTTGGGGGTAGGGGAGTCTTCTCTGGATCCAACTTTAAATCACCAAGTGCTGTTAATCCTGCAAATAAAACTGTCCTGGGGGCACCTGGGTAGCTCGGTCAGTTCAGCATCCAACTTTTGATTTCGGTTCAGGTCGTGGCTCCCAGGGTCATGGGTTCAAGCCCCGCATTGGACCCTGAGCTGAGTGTGGAGCGTGCTCAAGACTCTCTCTCCCTCTGCCCTCTCCCCGACTCGCAGCGGGTGCAATCTCTCTTTCAAATAACCAAACCAAACTAAAACCTCATCCATTATTTTAACAGAAAAAAAATGGGTCTATTCAGAAATAGCAGAGAATTGCAATTTGGGACAAGCAAGCTACGGCCAAACCAGAGGCAAGTCTGGAGAACAAAGAGGAAATGTTTCCTCTATGAAATGTCTTTCATAGAGGAAAGACAAAAAATCCATTGGAGCCACTGGGGCTTCCAAGTACAGTGGCTTCTCATTGGCTGGGCTGTTGCCGGGGGAGGAGAAAAACCTTCCTCCCCCTGGGGTAGTATAGAAATAGCTTAAGCAGTATCAATTTACAAGGCACCTCTCTTCCTGTTGGGTTCACAATTGATGACAAATACTTGGGTGTGAGAGCTCCTCCTTCTGGCCTCCTGACTTCATTTCAAATGAGGTTCCCTTTTATTTTCACAACTCAAAGTTGATGTAAGCCTTTTTTCATAAGAAACAAAGTTTTCCAAACTCAGCACAAACCCCTAGCAGATAAGAATAATTCTCTACTTGTTCTCTTTTGCAGTAGAGGGGTGGTTGTTTTTAAAGATAGTGTTTTCTCAGCATTTTCCCTAAAAGTTGAACACAAGGCAGAGTTTGTGTGTGTTTGGCTTACCAATGATTTTCTCCCACTCTGATGACCCTGGGCTGTCTGTGGGTGGTTGTTTGGGGCACCTCTGGGCATGGGGACTGCAGAGGTTCTCTACAGAGGGACCAGTTTGAGACTTGCATATTTTGATGGGAGGGCCCAAATTTCAGTAACTGTAGGTCATTTCTCTTGAGCTGGTCCGTTTTTCCAGCGAAGAATCCTCCAATTGCTCATCTGGGAGGTAGCCGCCAGGCTTGCTCAGATCAGGTGGAAAAGGGCCCCCGGGGTCTCAGGGTACAGGCTGGGACTCCCAACTCCATTGCCTCGACCTCATTGTGTGCCTTTGTCCCCCATCTGCTGGGCTTGGTGACCTAGAATCTGAGTCTGTCTGGTCTGTCTCTGCAGAGAGTGAACTTCCTATCTCCTAGCAGGGTGAGGGGAAGGAAGATGGGTTCTTACTGTCCCTGTGTCCTCTGTGCCACCTCTCCCCTGACCTTCTGAGGAAGCTCATGTTCACTATAGCCTCCTAGGCCCTGACAGGACAATTCCAATTATTCAGTCTTCTAAGGTTGTCTGTCAGGGGTACTCTTATCTTTGTCCTTGGGAATGTACATGTTTTGTATTTTTTAACAAAGCTTCTTTAAAAAAAAAAAATTGTTGGGGAGCCTGGGTGGTTCAGTCGGTGAAGCTTCTGACTTTGTCTCAGGTCATGATCTCACAGCTCATAAGTTCGAGCCCATGTTGGGCTCTGTGCTGACAACTCAGAGCCTGGAGCCTGCTTCGGAATCTGTGTCTCCCTCTCTGACCCTCCCCCACTCACTCTCTCTCTCTCTCTCTTTCTCCTTCAAAAATAAACATTCAAAAAAAAATTTAATAAAAAAATGTTTATTTATTTTGAGAGAGAGATAGAGCTCGACCAGGGGAGGGGCAGAGAGAGAGAGACAGAGAATCCCAAGCAAGACTCCACAAAGAGCCCAACTCGGGCTTGAACTCACAAACCCGTGAGGTCATGACCTGAGCTGAAACCAAGAGTCAGCCACTTAGCCGGCTGAGCCACCTAGGTGCCCCTCTTAATTAAACTTCTTAAAGCCCCTCTTTTTTTTTTTTTTTTTTTAATTTTTTTTTCAACGTTTTTTATTTATTTTTGGGACAGAGAGAGACAGAGCATGAACGGGGGAGGGGCAGAGAGAGAGGGAGACACAGAATCGGAAACAGGCTCCAGGCTCCGAGCCATCAGCCCAGAGCCCGACGCGGGGCTCGAACTCACGGACCGCGAGATCGTGACCTGGCTGAAGTCGGACGCTTAACCGACTGCGCCACCCAGGCGCCCCAAAGCCCCTCTTAATAAAACTTCTTAAATGCAGTTTGGAGAAGGAAGAGAGAGATACAAATGTTTTGAGTCCATCTGGTTTAACTGAAAGTTTTCACTGGTCTTTTGCAATCGAGAGATTGTGCCTATTCGGTGCCAGCCTCTTCCCAAAAGCCTTCTCAACTCCCCATCCATTTACTTATCTATCTGTTTATTTAACTGTTGTCTGGTTTTGGTGCCCCACCCCAGCCACAGAGCCCGGTGGAATACTCATGTAAACAGACCAGTTAGAGGCCAACTTGATAAGGCTTGTCATCGATAGATGCAGGACTCAAATCTGGGTTTTTGAATCAGACCCAGAGCTCTTTCCACACAAGAGGCCAAGTTAAAGATTCATATACTGCCTTGCAAGCCTCTGACTTGGACAGGACAAGAGAAACTTTAACTCCCCCAGAGAAAAGATGAGCACTGCCCTCTGCAGGGTAGGCACAGTGGGGACTCTGGGGGGTCACATAAAGGAGACAGTGGGTAAATGGTCATCTGTCATGGGTGCTCTACCAATGCGAGGTCACTGGAGAACCACTCAGATGCCTTCTGATTCTCAATTCTTTAATTCTGTGCAACCCACCAACCCAAACACATATCATGCACTCAGGGCTGAGATTTTTCCCCCGGAGTGATACGGACCAAAGAGACATCGACGTAAACCTAACAATTCCCCCACCAGTATCCTAGCCCCCCAAACTTGACCCACTCGGTCCCCTGGATCCTCCCTGAGGCTGGAATCGTGTTTCCAGATTTTTGAACAGATGTTCCATTTTAGAATTCAGGAATAAGAAACTGGAATCCCTGGGAATTCTTGGAAATTCCCCCAATCCTAAGTTATTCTTAAAACACTTCCAACTTTCTTCATATTCTGTACTTGTTATTACATACATCTTAAAATTTTTGTTTAACAGATAAGAAATGCTAAGTTTGGTGGTGTTCACAGAGCACCACTGCCCACAGTGAATACTCAAACACTGGAAAACGCCGGTGCGTGTTGTTGGGTAACATTTGGATATGTAACATTCAGATCTTTTAGCGAAGTGAATAGCGTGACACACAATCATGTGTGGAAATTGCCAATTTAGGGATTTATTTTTGCTTTCAAATCTTGTTTTTTCTTGGAACACCACTCATAAGATTTGTAAGAGGTATACTGACCTATTAATATTTATTTTGTTGGCAACACAGCTCAGCACCAGAACAGGGCCACACACACGCACACACACAACCTATTAAAACAACTACAAGCAAGAGCGGCTATATGATGAGCACACCCCTCCTCTGTCTTCCTGTTCCTGTTCTCCAAAACGTCAGCCTTAACTTCAGCTTGGTGTTGTCGGCACTTTCCGCTCCTGGTTTCGCTTGACATCAATGGAACCCTTCAAACCAGTCAGTCTCTATGTTGATTGTTAAACTTCGATTCTCACGGAAGAATGATAGCATTTTTCCTGTTTTCCCGATGGCTTTTCCTCAGGATTCATGATTTGGAAAAACCTGCTGATCTCCCAAGGAATGTCCAGAAGAAATCCCTGCATGCAAACACCAGGCTGCAGTTGGTCTTTGCCTGATTTCCAGAGGAAGAGCCTTGTTCAACAAAATGGCATCATAAGTGAGAGCATGCACGGAAGGAGGGAACACGGAGAGTTTGGCCACTCATGCCTGATGCAGCCTTTGTCATTCCCTCAGGGCCACCTGGGAGCAGTCAGAGCCCCCAGCCCCATTCTGCTCTTCAAATTCGGCATTCATTGAGCACCAACTGTGTACCAAGAACTATGCCAGGTGCAGGAGACACAGCCTCTGCCCTCGGGAGGCCTGCTGTCATCCAGGAGACAGCTCAGGGATGGGATCTGGTGAAGCCAAGCGGGGGAGGTGGCAGTGACCCCAGCCTTGGCCATCAGTTGCTGCAGCCTCTATCCCATTGGTCCATCCAGAGCTTCAGCCCTACCTCCAGGGATAAAAGCCCCCAGGAGATCCTAACTCTGTTTTCCTTGGAAATCGGAGTACTCACTTCAGCCCTCTGGCCGTAGCTGCAGGTGCACCAGCACACCTGTGTGGGGCTCTGTCTCTCTGGGGCAGCCAGTGGAGAGAAGGTAAGTCAGGCTTGAAGAATCTGCTTTATTCCTCATGTCTGTCGTCTCTAGCTGTCAAGTCACTGGAAAGCTTAGAAGGGCTGTGTGTGTACTGGAAGGAAGGGAAGGCCCCAGAGAGGCTCCAGAAAGGCCGGGGACTGAGACCTGTCCTGCCTTCCACCTGGAAGGGAAACTTTCCTTCACCAGAAGCGATACAAGTTGGGTGGCGAGAGCAAAGGAGGCAGGGAGGGAGGAAAGAGTGATGGGTTCCAGACAAGGGTGAGCTTAGCAGGAAACTGACAAAACTTAAGCTTTAGGACCCCTCACTGGCGAGGACCTCATCCAAGTTCCTGGGAGAGGCCCATGGCGATTGCTGAAAATTGGGAAAATTGGGAAAAGTGTGGCATAGATAAACCATAATTAAGACAATAGTGCTTTCCCACTCTGACGTTCTTTGGTCACACTTCCTTTCATGTTGGGTAGTGTTTGGAGTGGCTGTGGCATTATGAGTATAGTCTGGCTGAGGGGAAACCGAGTTAAGAGTGCATATATATACGTGATCTTCAGTCACTTCCTAGTACAGTTAAATACTTTCTACAACCCTTCCTCCAGTGTAGGAATGGTTTTAGGATGTCCCTACCAGGGCGCCTAGGTGGCTCCGTCGGTTAAGTGTCCAACTTTGGCTCAGGTCATCATCTCAAGGTTTGTGAATTCGAGCCCCTCATCGGGCTCTCTGCTGTCAGAGCATAGCCAGCTTCGAATCCTCTGTACCTCCCCCCTGCCCCTCCCCTGCTTGTGTGCTCTCTCTCTCTCTCTCTAAAATAAATAAGCATTAAAAAAAAAAAAAAAAAGAAGAAGATACTCCAGAGGCAAGGGAAACAAAAACAAAAATGAACTATTGGGATTGCCTCAAGATAAAAAGCTCTGCCCAGCAAAGGAAAACAATCAGCAAAACTAAAAGGCAACCAACCGAATGGGAGAAGATATTTGCAAATGACATATCAGATAAAGGGTTAGTATCCAAAATCTGTAAAGAACTTATCAAAATCAACACCCAAAAAACAAATAATCCAGTGAACAAATAAGCAAAAGACATGAATTGACAATTTTCCAAAGAAGACATCCAGATGGCTAACAGACACATAAAAAAATGTTCAACATCACTCATCATCAGGGAAAATACAAATCAAAACCACAATGAGACACCACCTCACATCTGCCAGAATGGCTAAAGTTAACAATTCAGGCAACAGATGTTGGTGAGGATGCGGAGAAAGAGGATCTCTTTTGCATTGTTGGTGGGAATGCAAGCTGGTGCAGCCACTTTGGAAAACAGTATGGAGGTTCCTCAAAAAATTAAAAATAGAAGTACCCTACAACCCAGCAATTGCACTTCTAGGTATTTATCCAAGGGATACAGGTATGCTGTTTCGAAGGGACACATGCACCCAATGTTTATAGCAGCACTATCAACAATAACTGAAGTGTGGAAAGAGCCCAAATGTCCATCGATGGATGAATGGATAAAGAAGATGTGGTATACACACACACACACACACACACACACACACACAATGGAGTATAACTCAGCAATCAAAAAGAATGAAATCTTGCCATTTGCAGCGACGTGAATAGAACTAGAGTGTATTATGCTAAGCTAAATAGGTCAGTCACAAAAAGACAAATATCATATGACTTCACTCATATGTGGAATTTAAGATATAAAACAGATGAACATAAGGGAAGGGAAGCAAAAATAATATAAGAACAGGGGGACAAAACATAAGAGACTCTTAAATATAGAGAACAAACAGAGAGTTGCTGGAGGGGTTATGGGTGGGGGGACGGGCTCAATGGGTAAGGGGCATGAAGGAAGACACTTGTTGGGATGAGCCCTGGGAGTTACGGGTAGGGGATGAATCCCTGGAATCTCCTCCTGAAATCATTATTGCACTGTATGCGAACAAACTTGGATGGAAATTTAAAAAGAAAAAGAAAAAAAAGAAAGTCATCCCTACCATCCCCTGCACTAACTCATGACCAGAGGTCACATGGCAGTACAAATGTGACCTGTGGCACCTGGCCCCCAAAGTAGTTGGGAAGTGTAAGAGAAGAAAGGCTTAACAGGCCCAGAGTCAGAAGCTAGTCTGGGGAACTCCTTTCAATCACCATAAATGTACAAGCAGGGGTCGTGCCCATTGACGTCCCGGTTTTCTTCTGCCGGGAGGTTCTCTCCTGTCAGGGGCAGACTTCATAACGCAGCGTGTACAGTTATAAGCACAGCATATTCTCTTCTCTTTGTTGGGATTGACAAAATAGAATATAGCAAATTCCCGAGTCTGTAAGCACAGGCCTGTAGCAACAGTACATGAAATTTTGGATGCCCATACTAGAACAGCTGAGTTATCTTTCTATTCTTCCTAGAGGAAATGGTGTCACCAAATCATTGGCAAATGGTCATCAAAGACCCTGCAGCCCGGCACACCCGGAAAAATATTCTAGAGGTGTGTCGGGTGGTTAATGAAAATGTTATTTTTCCGGGTTTTGTGATATCTGTACTATTTGTCAGCTTTTAAACATTTATTATTTGATGTGACCTATTTTCTCATTCTTAGTAAATAGTTACTTTTGTTCCGAATTTTATACAGTAAAGCGTTGGCTTGCGAGCCTAATTTGTTCTGGAAACATGCTTGTAATCCAAAGCACTTGTATATCCAAGCAAATTTCCCTGTAAGAAATAATGGAAACTGAGATGATTCATTCCACAACCCAAAAATATTCATATAAAATGATTACAGGGGCGCCTGGGTGGCTCAGTCCACTAAGCGTCCAACTTCGGCTGAGGTCGTGATCTCACCGTTCCCGAGTCCGAGCCCTGTGTCGGGCTCTGTGCTGACAGCTCAGAGCCTGGAGCCTGTTTCACATTTTGTGTCTCCCCCTCTCTCTCTGCCCCTCCCCTGCTCATGCTCTGTCTCTCTCTCTCAAACATAAATAAACATTAAAAAAAAAATTTAATGGTTACGATATTAAGATATAATACAAAATAACGAAGAAAATACAAAATCTAAAGAAAAATCAATTAACCTGCACTTACCTTTGAAAACCTTTGTGGCTGGAGTGAGGGAGACCAGAGAGAGGGGGACTATTGTGTAGGACGACTTGCACTATCACTAACGGATGTTGACTACAGTACAGTATTAATAAACTCTTGTCATCTACTGTATTTAATGTAACCGGCAATAAAGCGGCAGAGGAAAGGGTCTCTTAATGCATGCAGCCTGACCTACCGTGAAGCAAAGAATTCCTAAGCTTACTCTTGTACGGAAAAGCAAAGGACTGTCCATAGGTGCTTTGAAGTGACAAAAAATACACTAGTAACCAGTTGTGGGCACCTTCCAACGTTCTGAAAAATCACTGATTTCTGCCAAACACCGCACCCTGAGACCGAGCATCCAAGCATGGAGACAATCACCCACAATCCTACAATCCCTCAGTGAGAGAGAGAGAGAGAGAGAGAGAACGAACGAGCCATTGGCTCAGTTGTGATCATGTGACACTTGGTGCCAGGTACTACTCGTATTCCAAGACCTCGCTCGTTCACCAAGTTAAAATTCATTAGAAACGTTTGCTTGTCTTGTGGAACACTCACAGAACAAATTACTCACAGCAGTACAAGGTTTTACTGTATTTGTAATTTTATATTATTTTTCTTGAAAAGATCTTCAAATGGTATAAGCTTCAGGCCACAAAAAACCTAGATCTGGGCCTGGGTCTAGGTTTGGGGCTCAGAGGTTTATACCGGCCAGTCCTGGCCCTCAGGCTTCCCTGGGGTCCCTGACCCACTCCCGCCCTCAAAGTCTCCATCCTGCCATTCATCTCTTAGGCCCTGGGAGCCATCAACAAGCTGAGGCCAAGGAATCCCTTTGGGGAGTGGGAAGGTACATGGGCCAGTGACACATGCATTTGCCGGATTCGATCCCTGGGGGTTTGCCCCCAGCACAACCCTGCCCGGCACGGTGGTCAGCCACCCTCCTGGTGCAGGGTGAGAATCGTGGGCCCTGTGGCCTGGCCTGAGTGTCCTGTAGTTATTAAGGGCAGGACCAGCAGAGGTGGTCTGCAGTTGATTAGATCTCCCAGTGTTCCTGAGGGGCATATGATACCCTATCTTTCTAACCTCAAGTAATTCAGACTTCGTCCCTGTTCTCGCAGATCTTCCTGCCCTCACATCAGTCCAAATGAGCACTTACTGTTCATAAATGAGCACCAAGCCAGCTTGGGCCGGAATCTGGGCAGCGCCCCACCCCCACCCCACCCCACCCCTCGTCGCCTCTCAGTGAAACAATGTGACTGTGGAAATAATCTGCGGCTCTTCCTCCTCACCCAGACCATGGGGTCCCTCTAGCCTAATGGGCCACGTTGCTCCCAGCCTCGGGGAAATGTTCTCAATTAGCCAGAACTCTGCAGAAAGACTGCAGAGAGAAGAGCTATGGTGTCCAGCGATGTCCCAGACCAGCTGCGCCAACCCAAGCATGAAAGGACACTGACCCCGTGTGGCCATTTGTGGAGGTGCAGCACCAGAAGAGAAATGATGCGGAGATTTGGCACCAATGTGGTCCTGTGGCCCTTTGACCTCAGCAGGGACCCCTTGATGCCCTCCCTGTCTCTACTCGCAGCACAGGACCCTCGAGGAGGGATCTGGCCTTCTCAGGACCCCCTGACTCTTCTCCTCTGGTGACATGTCCCCACGAGGCACTCTCTTTGTGCTATTTGGGGCTGTGTTCGTGGACCATTTGAGCTCAGCAGGGGGCTGGGGGGTGCCATCGAGGGGGCAGGCATGAGCCCAAAGAACTGGGAGAATTTTGACAGAGGGAGGGGAGCAGAGAGTCCTGTATCTCACATCCTCAGGCCCCAAGCACCGAGCAATGTCCCAGACATCATGAGTGCTCACTTAGTAATGTGGAATCCACAGACGCGAGCACACCCGCATTCTAGGTGCGGGAACTGGCCTGAGCTGAGGCAGACAGGCAGGTATGGGAACGTGCTTGGAAGCCTGGCCAGTGAACTGTATCTCTGCGAAGGGCTCCGGGGGGGCAAAGGGCCTGAGTGCTGCGATCTGGGTTAGGCAGGCAGATGAGTGTAGAACCCGGCAGTTGTAGCTTCTCCGATTCCATTTTGCATCCTAATATATCCAAGTGAGGTTCTAATTCTAGGCACTCATTCTTCACTGACACCGCCATCAAGGGCCCATAAAAAGAAAGTGCCATGCGTGGGACAGCCGAGGAAGGAGAGGCTCAGAAAAGTTGAAGGGCTGTTCCTAAAGTCAAAGCCACTCCGTTTGTAAGCAGTCACGCCGGGGTTTGCACAATACAATAAAAAGACAACACAGGCGAGGCTGTTGGGCTCCCGGGTCCATGCCCAGCCCCCCCGCACCTTGTAGCTTCTACGAGAACAAGAACCTAACTGGTGTCCACGGCTTCTGTCGCCCCCACTCAATCCACTCTCTCCAGCCATAAAAAAGAATGAAATCTTGCCATTTGCAATGACATGGATGGGAGCTAGAGAGTATAATGCTAAGTGAAATAAGTCAGAGAAAGACATATACCATATGATTTCACTTATATGTGGAATTTAATAAACAAAACAAGGAAGGGGAGGGAGGCAAGGCAAGAAACAGACATTTAGCTATAGAGAACAAACCGATGGTGACCAGGGGGGTGGGGGTGGGGGGGATGGGTAAAACAAGTGATGGGGATAAAGACGTGCGCTTGTGATGAGCCCTCAGCGACATACGGAAATGTTGACCCACTATACTGGACACCAGGAACTACTATAACACTGTTAACTAACTGGAAATAAAATGACAACTTAAAAAAAAAAAAATCCACTCTCTCCATTGCAGCAGAGTTGCCGTGAAACTCTCACATCACTCATGTGATCATATCACTTCTGTCCAATGGTTGGCAACGCTTCCTTGGCGTCAGGGGAGAGCTTGAGCATTTGTCTTCATTTCTTCCCATGTCCCCTGCTCTGGCCACATCTCTCCATCCTTCTTCCCAGCGGCAAGAGCCCTCAGGCAGCCCTGTAACCCACCACCTCTCAGATCTGGATGTGCAAACAAATCACCTGGGGATTTTGATTAAAATGCAGATTCTGGGGGCGCCTGGGTAGCTCAGTTGGTTAAGTGTCTGGCTCTTGATGTCGGCTCAGGTCATGATCTCCAATGCATCTAACTCCATGCTCTCCCTCTCCCTCTCCCTCTCCCCTGCTTTTCCTCCTGATTGTGTGTGTGTATGTGTGAGCACATGCACACTCTCAAAATAAACAATTAAAAAAAATTTGTTTAATGTTTTGTTTATTTTTGAGAGAGAGAGAGAGAGAGAGACAGAGCATGAGCAGGGGAGGGGCAGAGAGGGAGAGGGAGACACAGAATCGGAAGCAGGCTCCAGGCTCTGAGGTGTCAGCACAGAGCCCGACGTGGGCTCGAACTTGTGAACTGTAAGATCATGACCTGAGCCCAAGTTAGATACTTAACCAACTGAGCCACCCAGGTGTCCCAAAAAATAAGCATTTAATAAATAAATAAAATGCAGATTCTGATTCACTAGGCCTGGGGTGGGGCTCTGGCTTCTAAATTTCGAACAACTCCCAGGTCACGTCAATTCTGCTGGTCGATAGGCCACAGCTGAGTGACAAGGTGCTAAGCACAGCATATTCCCCTTACCTTTGACCTCTTACTTTCAACCTCTACATAAACTTTTTTTTCGGGGGGGTGGGGGTCTCAAACCTTTCCTCCCCACTATCACTTTTACCTGGCTGCTAATCCGCCTCCTTCTCCAGGCCTCAGTTTAGATGCCACCACCTCCAGGAAGCTTTCCAGCCTCCCTTTGAGACTGGGTAAGGCGTGCCTCATGCTCTTTCAAGCTACAAACAGAAATCTGAAATAAGTGAAATGATATGATATCTGGGATTGGTTTTAAAATACTCAAAAAAAGTAGGGGCAGGAGATGAAATAATGGCAGAGTATTGGGGCACCTGGGTGGCTCAGTTGGGTGTCCAACTGCAGCTCAGGTCACGATCTCACAGTTTGTGAGTTCCAGCCCTGCATGGGGCTCTGGCAGCGACAGTGTGGAACCTGCTTGGGATTCTCTCTCTGCCCCTCTTCCACTCTCTCTCCCTCTCCCCCCCAAATAAATAAATAAATAAAATGACAGAATATTGATAATTGTTGAAGCTGGGTGATGGATACGTGAGGGCTCATTGTACCGTCCTCTCAGCCCTTGTACCTGTTTGGAAGTTCCCAAAAAGAAAAGTTTTAAAAAACAAGGCCTGGGCTAGGGGGCTCTGTCCTCTGCCTCCCCACTCCTGCCCCTGCCTGGCCACGTTCCCCAGTCCACACCCGGCCGGCTGCATTGCATTGTCAGTTGCATACTTGTTTCAAGGGCTGAGATTGGGCTGGGTTTTGTTCGCTTTTGTGCATCAATTCTCAACATATTTTTGTCGAATGACCGGAAAATCCTGCCAGTTTGTGTTAGTTGGCAGAAAGGAAGCAAATTGTTAAAAAATATATGTTGAAACAAAACAATGCATATTGTTATGCCTAATGTAGAGCCTGCCGTCTGCTCCGGGAGGCCTCTGTGAAGGCTGAGAACAACTTAACAGCACTTGAGAGAATCCATTTAAAGGGGGAAGAAGAAAGCAAATGTGGACACTGGAGGTCTTCAGTGTGAACATGGATCTCAAAGCTGTTGCAACATGAACAGTACAGGTTCATTTATTCAATCCCAAATACTAGTTCAGTGTCAGAGTGTCTGCATGTTGGTGGCACTCTTCTCCAAAGAACCGACTCACATGAGTTTATATGAATGGAAGTGTTAAAAAAAAAAAATCAACTGAGGGTGCCTGGGTGGCTCAGTGGGTTAAGCGTCCGACTTTGGTGCAGGTCATGATCTCACGGTTGGTGAGTTTGAGCCTCACGTCGAGCCCCACATCAGGCTCCATGCTGGCAGTGTGGAGCCTGCTTGGGATTCTCTTCTCTCTCTCTCTCTCTCTCTCTCTCTCTCTCTCTCTCTCCCTCTCTCTCTGCCCCTCCCAGCTCATGCTCTGTCTCTGTCTCAAAAATGAATAAACATTAAAAGAAAAAGATTCCATTTCTGGGAGAGGTGAAATTGTAGTTAAGTCTCAGTTTGGTGATGTCGGGCTTGGCATACGCAACTCCATTTTGAGCCTGTTGTTTTTAACAGAAGCTTGTGTTTTGGCCGAATGAAAAAGGCAGATGTGGAGGCGCGGGGGGTGTTGGAGGCAGGAGGGGTGATGTTTTGTGCAGGGGAACCTAAAAAGAAAGAAGAGAAAATGGCGGGGGTGGGGGTGGATGGTGGGATCTCTGGGCCCCATTCCAATCAGACTAAAGGAGTAAGTTAGGGCTGGAGGTTGAAGACTTGTCTTTGTAGGACGCTGAGTGTCAGCACAGCTGATGAGCCATTCTCCTCCATTCCATCTCCTGTAGTCATCTGCTCAGACCCAATGCTGCTCTATACTCTGAGGTCTCATGGCGGCCATTAGCAGCAGGGGTCAATAGGGGAGCATTACCTCAGTTTTCTGGCTTGAACAACGGGGTGAATTATGCCATTCATTCAAAAGCACAAGAAACACAGTGGGAAGAGCAAGCTTGAAGGAAACATGGCAAGTCCACACCTGGATGCTGGGGGTGGGGGACCTAGAGAGGAGTTTACCTGGTTCCCTAACAAGGAGCCAGCTTCCACGACTCATCACCCTGAGAGGCAGGGTCAGAGGCTGGGGCTACAAACAGAGTCACAAAAGGTGGGTGGATCCAAGAGTCAGGAGAGACAGAGCTTAGGGGAATTAGGATGCATTCAACGCAAGTTTAAAACTTCGGAAGTAGACAGTAAGAAAGGCACTGGACAAGTGTCTGACTTCAGCTCAGGTCATGATCTCGCAGTTCGTGGGTTCGAGCCCCACATCGGGCTCTCTGCTGTCAGCACAGCTTCGGATCCTCTGTCCCTCTCTCCCCACTCCTCCCCTGGCGTGCTCTCTCTCTCTCTCTCTCACAAATGAACATTAAAAATTAAAAAAAAAAAAAAAAAAAAGATCTTGTGTTTGGAAACTGGTTGGCTGCCCATGCAATTTTTGAGGCCAGTCCCAATGTCTTATCCATTTCTGTACAACAAGCCCCAGCACAATGTCTACCTCAAAGTAGGTGCCGAGTCAATGTTTGAAAAATTAGTGATTGACAGGAATGCGCTTGGAATGGTATTGACTTTAGCTCCACCTCCAAGCTAGAATGATCAATTGAGCTCACTCGTATTCCTTGTCATTATTGTCCTGGTTACCGTGTATATATAGCATCCAATAACTCCCCTGTTCCCCCAAACTTCAGGGACGTTGAAGCTTCGGGAATGAGGGAAACCTCCACTTGATGGCTTTCTGTGGGAAGTCAGCCTCAGCTCACATCTGGTGGTCTGTGCGGAGTCCTCACTGCCAGTGGGATTTTGTATTTCTCCTTCTGCCCGCTAGATCCAGACCTTAAAGAAACGGAGCCTCCCCGTCTTCCCATTAAGAGGAAATTTAGTCTCCTCTGGACTCTGGTTAGGACTCTGGTTTAGGGAGGCAGTGAGAGACTCCTGCTGTTTGGGTCGGGCTGTGTCAGGGTGAGGGGAGACCCTGGGGCTAGAAGGAGGAGTGGGAATCAGGCGTAAACTTCACCTGGGAGACCACACCTGTCTGGGGTGTGGGATGTGGGCCTGGGATCTGCCTGGCCGGCTGCTCCGTTCTGTCTTCGTGCTGCCTCCTGGGGTCTCTGGTCCCGATTTGCTCTCATTCCTCTCTGGGCTTTGCTGTTCGCTCATCTGACTCCCAGCCACGTGATTTTACTCCACATCCAGCTCTATGGACTTCACGTTTAGGGGCAGTGACAGACTGGTGCCCTTAGAAAGATGTTCACTCATTCAACAAATATTTATCAAGCACTGTTCTAGGCACTGGGAGTAGAGCAGTAAGCAAAATAGACGAAATCCCCAACCTCATACAGTTTACGTTCCAGTGGGGGGGATGCTGTATTATTGCTGAACAAGTGAGCATGCCCCAAACTTTCTGCAGCAGCGTGCACTGAGAGGTACATCCCTACAAGCAGAGCATTTACTCCAGCACCCCCCCCTCACCAGCAACATTAAGCAGGTGAAGCCTGATCCATGTGAGCCACTGCCATAGTAACCACCATAACCATGACTAGCATTTGGCAGATCTGAGATTTGAACCTGAGCAGCCTGGAGGCAGCACTCACGTATTTGCTTTTCTGCTCCGCTTCCCAGGCACAGAAAAGGAAACTTATCTCATCAAGAGATGCTGTGCAGTGCTGAAATGGTGAAAGAAATGCTCTAGGGGGGAGGGGGGAGAGAGGAGAGTACTGATGGCCCAATTTCTTCCCCTCCATCCTAAACCACTGGTGTGTGTGTGTGTGTGTGTGTGTGTGTGTGTGTGTGTGCAGAAGCACAGATGCACACATGTTCCTCGAGCTTTACACCCAGAACTCATGGCCAACACCATCTCCTTCTCCGCGGCCTTTGCTAATCCTTCTTCCTAAAGCTGGGAAGAGAGAAAGGCACTCAGGTGACAGGCTGATGACCATGTTGTTGGGACTAGTCTGCTTAGTGACTGTAGGGCCAGTGTCAGTTACTTGCAGCAGCTATCATATCCCTTCTAGAATAATTCAAGATGCTATTTTTGCTCATGGAAACCAATACTGACCATCTCCTACGTTCAAATCGCTGTGTTGGGCCCCCTTAAATATGAATTACATGTTGTCTTTGGGAAAGGCCAACCTGACTTTAAAGACAGCCTGCCAAGCTCTGAATCCAATGTTTTTAGCTGTATTACTTATAGTTGTGCTGTGTTTATAAATTACAATTTCAAGGCCACTGCTCATTGGTAGCTGGAATAGCTAGATGATATTTAATACAAGTGAGCCTGAACATCCCACAACTTCTGCAGAGAGAAGAGAACCAAGGAGAGGAGTACCATGGGAGTGGCTTTTGAAAGAGCTCCAACTATGGGGCGCCTGGGGGCTCAGTTGGTTAAGCCAACTCTTGGTTTTGGCTCTTGGTTTTGGCTCAGGTCATGATCTCACAGTTCATGAGTTCGAGGCCTGCATCGGGCTCTGTGCTGACAGTGCAGAGCCTGCTTGGGATTCTTTGTCTCCCTCTCTCTCTGCCCCTTGCTCTCTCTCAGTCTCTCAAAATAAGTAAACATTTATTTATTTATTTATTTATTTTTTAACGTTTATTTATTTTTGAGACAGAGAGAGACAGAGCATGAACAGGGGAGGAGCAGAGAGAGAGGGAGACACAGAATCGGAAGCAGGCTCCAGGCTCTGGGCCATCAGCCCAGAGCCCAACGCGGGGCTCAAACTCACGGACCGTGAGATCGTGACCTGAGCTGAAGTCGGATGCTTAACCGACTGAGCCACCCAGGCGCCCCATAAATAAGTAAACATTTAAAAAAGCTCCAGCTACCTTCCTCTGAGCCCCACCTTTATCTTCAAGAACCCTCTGTAGGTGGATCTGGGTTGGTCTTCTGACCCGCCTCCACTAGTTGTCACAATTGGAATGTTTAAAAACCACGATTCCCACCAGAATAGCTAAAGTTTGGAAATTAATCATGGCAAGAGGAGCAAAAGAAGTGCTCGTGAACCTCCGCTGACCGGAGGGTAAATTGGGACATTCACGTTGATGACCCTTTGGCCGTATTCATGGGGGGTGAACACACGCACACCTCATGAGCCAGCAATCTCACACCTCGGTGCACCGAGGATCTACAGATCCATATGAAGTGCGTGAATATGTGTGTGAAAAGACGCGTGCAGGAAGGTTCACGGCAGCGCTTTCTGTAAGAACCCAACTGGAAATAGCCCACATGTCCAGCCGCAGTAGGATAACAACTCGGGGGTGTAGTCACTCAGAGGAGTGCTCTACCGCAAGAAGAATAAATGATCTGCAACCACATGCAAACAGGTGGATGACTTAGTCAATACAGTGTTGAGTGAAAAGGTCAGACGGAGGAGAAAGACAACGGCATGGTTCCGCTTACATATCTGCATATAAAGTTCAAAAACAGGCAAAATTCATCTATGGTGGTAATTCCACTCACCACAAAAAGCATCATTTGCACCCGGACCAATGTCAATTTTCTTTCTGAGGTAATCACGAGCTAAGTTTAGATACTTTATACAGCTTCCCTTCTCCTGCAAAGAAAGGTCAACACAGATAACTTAAGTTTTTAATGTTTATTTTTGAGACAGAGACAGACAGAACATGAATGGGGGAGGAGTAGAGAGAGGGAGACCCAGAATCCGAAGCAGGCTCCAGGCTTTGAGCTGTCAGCCCAGAGCCCGATATGAGGCTCGAACCCACGAACCGTGAGATGGTGACCTGAGCCGAAGTAGGACATTTAACCAACTGAGCCACCCAGGCGCCCTATACATAACTTAATTTTCAAAATAGACAAAAGATTTAAACAGGCATCTCACAAAAGAGGAAATCCAAATGGCAGATAAACAGATCAAGATGCTCAGCATCCCTAGTCATCAGGGTAATGAGAATTAAACCCACAATGAGATCCCGCCGTCCTTCCCCCAGGATGGCTGAAATGAAGACCCAACAACGCCAATTGTCAGGACACAAGCCACTCTTCCACACTGCTGCTGGGACTGTCAATAAGTCCACCCTTCGGACAACTGTTTGGCAGTTTCTACGAATACTACACATACCCAATCATTATACTCCTGGGTATATACCCAACAGAAATGAGTGCTTGTGTCCACCAGCAACATAGAAATGTACAGACAAGAATATTCGGAGCAGCTTTCTTCCTACCAGCCAAAAACTGGATCACACATAAATGTCTGTCATTGGAGAGTGAGTAAATGTTTGAAGCATATTCATACAATGCAACATCACACAGCATTGTAGAAAAGACAGATGCTGCACCACGCGTGGACCTGAGCGAATTTCAGATAATGTTCAGTGAAGAGAAGGCAGTCACAGATCATATACTGTATGATCCCATGTAAATGCAGTTCTTTTTTAAAAATGTTTATTTACTTATTTTGAAAGAGAGAGCAAGCATGAGCAGGGGAGGGGAAGAGAGAGAGGGAGAGAATCCCAAGAAGGCTCTGCACTGCCCCCGCAGAACCTGCACAGGGCTCAGTCTCACAAACCATGAAATCATGATCTGAGCCAAAATCAGGAGTCAGACCCTTAACCGACTGAGCCACCCAGGTGCCCCGTAAGTGCCATTCTAAAACAAGCCGTGCTAATCTGTGATGACAGAAGTCAGGATAGCAATTCCTTTGTGGGATTGGCGGGTATTTACAGGGAGGAAGGCTGGAAATGTTCCATATCTTGATCTGGGTGGTAGTTACATGAATGTAACTGTGTATCTACTTTTACACCAAAGACGGCATGTAAGTTACATTTCAGGAAAAATGTGAAAGAAAGAAAAAAACAAAGGAAGGAAAGTAGAAAAGAAGGGATGAATGAAGGAAGGATCATCTAAACGCTGCCCTCTCCAATGCAAAATGCAGCCATTCTGGAACACAGGCAACTTCTCAAGAAGTTGAACCTTCACCTATCATGTGACCTAACAATCCACTTTTAGGTGTTTATCCTAGAGAAATGAGAATTTATTTCACACCAAACCCTATATGTGAATGTTGATAGCAGCATTATTCACAATGCCCAAAAACTGGAGACAACGAAATACCTCTGAATGACGAACGGGCAAACTGTTACATCCACACAATGAAATACTTCTGAGCAATACAAAGGGATGGGCTACGGACACATGCGACAACATGGGTGAATCTCAAGTGCGTTATGCTGAGTGAAAACCCGGTCTCAAAGGTTACATGCTACATGATTCCATTTACAGAACATTCTGGAAAAGACAAAATGTAGGAGCAGAGAACAGATCAGTAGGGGCCAGAGCTGAGGGATAGGGGAAAAGGTCCGAATACAAAAGGGGCAACATAGGAGACATAGGGTATTGGAAGGGAGCTGTGTCCAGTCTGAAGCAGTGGTTATGAGAATATATATGTATGCAAAAAAGCATAAACTGTACACCAAATAAAGGTGACTTTTATTACATGTAAATAAAAAATGTTAACAGGAGCAAAAACAAAAACCAAACAAGAAAAGCCCACAATAAGGGCACCTGGGTGGCTCAGGTAAGCGTCCGACTTTGGCTCAGATCCTGATCTCACGGTTTGTGGGTTTGAACCCTGCATCAGGCTCCACAGTGACAGTGTGGAGCCTGCTTGAGACTCCCTCTCCCTTTAAAAAAAAGGGGGGGGAGCACCTGGGTGACTGTCGTTTAAGTGTCCAACTTTTGGTTTCATCTCAGGTCATGATCTCACAGTTTGTGAGATCGAGCCCCACGTTGGGCTCTGAGCTGACAGTGCAGAGCTTGCTTGGGATTCTCTCTCTCCTTCTCTCTCTGCCCCTCCCCCTCACCCCCTCAAAATAAATAAACTTAAAAAAGAAAAAAAGATGGGCAGAGGCCTTCAAGGACTAGCACAGGGCCTGACTTAGAGCAGACATTCATGAGCTAATTTCCTATCCTACCATTCATGTGGTTTAGAATTATCACTGTCCTGTTTCAGATTCTGTGTCTCCCTCTCTCTCCGACCCTCCCCCGTTCATGCTCTGTCTCTCTCTGTCTCAAAAATAAATAAATGTTAAAAAAAAATTTTTTTTTTTAAATTTTAAAAAAGGGGCGCCTGGGTGGCTCAGTCGGTTAAGCATCCGACTTCAGCTCAGGTCACGATCTCACTGTCCGTGGGTTCGAGCCCCGTGTCGGGCTCTGTGCTGACTGCTCAGAGCCTGGAGCCTGTTTCAGATTCTGTGTCTCCCTCTCTCTCCGACCCTCCCCCGTTCATGCTCTGTCTCTCTCTGTCTCAAAAAATAAATAAATGTTAAAAAAAATTTTTAAAAAAAGAATTATCACTGTCCTTTGAAATGCCATTAGCTTACTGTCCATCCTTATGCGTCTACTTAAAAAAAATTTTTTTTTTAATGTTTATTTTTGAGAGAGAGAGAAAGACAGAGTGCCAGTTGGGGAGGAGTAGAGAGAGAGGGAGACAGAGAATCGAAGGCAGGCTCCAGACTCCAAGCTGTCAGCACAGAGCCCCATGTGGGGCTCGAACTCACGAACCATGAGATCATGACCTGAGCCGAAGTCAGATGTTTAACTAAGTCACCCAGATGCCCCTCTATGTGTCTGCTCTTTAGTGCTTAGACCCTACCACTCAGAAACTGCTAGGCTGCCTCCATGCCTCCCTAAGGGAGAATTTATTCTCTGAGGTCATGGCCGACACAGAGTCCTTTTGGGGAAAGGAAAACGTATCTGCCGCTGGATCCACCTTGCTCATGATGCAGGCCTCCTCCCAGCTGGTGGGGTGGGGCAAGCATGAGCTGTCACTTATCCCCACGGAGAGAACCACAGGGCAGAGCCCTCACGGTCAGTCTGCCTTGGTCATACAGAGCACCACCCTTGCCCACAAGGTTGTAGCCTATCACCCACCCCCCGAGCATGCACTTCTGTAAAGCCCAACTCCAGTACCGCCTCCCCCATGAGGCGTCCCCAGACCACCATGCCCTCCTTCCATCTCCAGAGAACATTTCCTGGATTCAACAAGAAGTTGCTGCACACCCGCTTACTGGGCATTAGGACTGAACAGGCCGGACAAGGACCCCGCCCTGGAGGAGCTTCCTGGGCAAGACCGATGAGCACTGCAGTCAGGCACACTGCAGTGTCAGAGGCACGAAGGTGCCGGGCGGGACGGTGCCGGGCTGGTCGCGGAGGCCTCACCAGGAGACGCCTCAGCCGCAGGGGCCCAAAGGAGGTCCTTCCCCCTCCGTGCTCCTGAGCACTTGGCGTTCTTTCTGGCCTCTCCCAGGAAGGGCTGCCAGACTTAGCAAATCAAATTATTGCACGGGACGTACTTACACTAAAAGCATGTGCTTTGTTGATCTGAAATTCAAATGTAATTGGCCACCTGTGTTTTAGCAGGCAACCCAGTTCCTAGGTTCTCGTATCCTCAGGACTCAGCACTGTAGCTGGCTCACAGCGAGTACTCCATAAACAATGAAGGAATGATCCAGTAAATGGATTTATGAGCAGCACTCATTACCCTGCGTTGCATCTTTTTATTTGCATGGTGACTCCCTGCCACAGGTTAACCCGCTCAGCAGCGGCAATGGGGATGGTGTGGGATGCCATTCTTCGTTTCTAACACAGGGCCTGGCTGGAAGCAGCCCGGGGGGTGGCTTCGGCGGGCTTTCACTGCCTCCTACACTTTGCACCAGTGCCTCTATTTCCCCGTGGAATAACAAAATAAGAAAAACATTTTTAAAGGTGGGGACATATGTAATATGGAAAACAAACATTTTTTCCATCTCAGGCCCACGAAAGCATCCTTGGAAATCTTTGCTAAGTTTATTAGTGTGTAGCTTGGGCTCTAAAAAGACAGTCTTCCTTCCTGTTCCCTGGCTACCGCTTCCAACCAAACGGGCTCCCCCAAACCCCTCCTCTGTTGAGATTGGGCACAAACGGCTTGAGGGTCAGTGTTTGTTACAGGAGCGGGCAGCATGCACAGACCGTCTTGTGATTCTGGATGTACAGGTCTCTCTCCCCACCACACTGGTGCCCTCTGTCTTTCCCAGGCCCAGCATGTGGCAGCAACTCAGGAAATGTGGGCCGAAAGCCTAACTATCAAGAGCAACAGATCAGGGCGGACGTTAAAGCTTCCACCGCGCACCACGGGAAGGTTACTCTAGAAGCAGACCCCATATTGCCCTCTGGAGGTCAGCAATACCATCGAGGCCCAGCTAAGGCACCGGTGCACACAGCAGCCCACAAGGGAGTGAGTGGTCTAACTGCCCAGCAAGTTCTATGAATGAGCCCAGTCTTCACTCCCAGTTCATGAAAGGAGCAGTGTCCCAGAGCAGCCCCAGCCCCTGCTGGTTTCAACCCAGAGGAAGAATGTTGTTGCTTGAGCCTCTTTTGAGTTTTAAAAAGGACAAGGAAAGGCACTGTATAAAGTGTTTTACTTCTGACTTTTTTTTTTCCTTCATTACTCCAAACTGTTGGATGTTGAAAACCTTGCATTTACTTGTGAATTGCTGGTCTGTGTTTGCGTACGGAGCAGGGTAAAAACTTGAAGGAACAAACTTATTTTCATTTTCCTTGCAAGTTTCTCCATAACTTCGCTTTTCACTGAGCATCCTGTATTTATTTCTGTGCAATCGTGCCATTATTTGGTGCATTTTCCAACTGGAGATGCTGAAAGTTCTCTCCCCCACATTATGTGCTGAGGTCCGATGGGCCAAGATGGCGGCCCAGAGGCCACCAGAAGTTACAAGGGCCTAATTTATCCGTGGAAGACCACCCCGGACACGCGCACTGATTTAGCTAGGAACATTGTATGTGTTAGTGTCAAAGACTAATTCAAAGACATTAAATTATTCACACACTGTTTCCTTAGATGCAAGGGAAGCCAGTAATACATTTATTTCATATATTGAAGGCAAAGTTAGGAGTTCAATGAGAAATAGAGGAGAAAGGGGAGAAGGAAAAACTGAAAACAAGTTGAAAATAATGAACTTTGCCCTTTCTCAGGTAAGCTGCTGAGTAGCAGGCAGCTAGCTAAGAAGGCGCACTGGGGTGTCCTGTCCTTGGGAGCTGGATGGCCATCAAAGAAAATGCTCGTTGTTTACAGATTCTCGAGAGCCCCAGGGAGTGTAACTGCATTGCTTACGTGAAGGGATGCCTCTGTGTTGTGTCTGTCAGGGTCCTGGGTGCGTACCTCCAATCTCTGTTAGGCTCCAGGAACCTTTTAAACATTTCTTGGTCACAAATGCAAACAGCCTAAATATCCCACAAGGGGGGGGACCTGCTAAATAAATTACAGTATATCCTCAGTGGGGAATACCAAAGATCTTTTAAGATATTGTAGTAACTTAAGGAAATGTTGTAGTAAAACAATATGTAATAATGTGGGAAGCTATTCATGATACCTTGTGGAGTTCAAAATAAAAAACAGACTTCAAAAGAATATCTGCAAAGAGTCTGGGGAAAGATGGCAGAATAAACACGCGTGTGCTTGTTTGGTTTCCCCCAACCCTATTACAATAACAACTGAAAGGATTTTTTTCCTGAATAAAATAAGCTCTTTATTAGAACCTTAGCAGTGATATTAATAAACATAAACTCTGTACAAAGGATAGCAAGTAAAACGAAAATCTCCTTTAAAGCAAGACAAAAGAAACATAAACATGGGCCTGTAAGGAAAGCCTCAGTGGGTGTTTTGAAAGACGTATACCTGCAAAGACAGAGAGGAAGAAACAGACAAAATGACAAAATTTGGAAGCATGTGGCTGAGTGATCCACACACACGGTCCAGGGAGATGGAAGATTCCCAACATGATGTTGCAGACAGACCAGATAAAAAGGGCGAAAGGTGGTGTGGGAATGAGGAAGAGAATTCTAAGGAAAGATTTCTTAAAGAAGATGAAATTTAGAATAACCAACATGTTTGTGTTTACAACAAGGAGATTGAGTACACTGGCTGAGATATTTGGATTGAAATAATAATAGTAGATAAAACCAAAGAAAATGAAAAACTATATATCATTAACTCCAAAACAAACAAAAAAACCCAGAAGTGCAATCAGAGAGGGGATATATCCATCAGGGTCCAATCAGGGGTAGAAACTAGACAGGGATTTGAGCAGAGAAAGTTTAACATGAAGAATTATGAACTGTGACAGTGGGTTGGAGTGAGGAGGGATTGGCTAGGAAAATGTGAACAGAACTCTACAGAATACAAGAGTACAAGAAGAGTAGCCACCACCCTGTCCAGCTGAGCCAGAGCGCCAGGGAAGCCCCTCCTCCCCCAGGGCTGAGATCCAGACTCTACTGCTGGGGTGTTGCTGTGGCTCATGAGGTAGCAGCAAAGAAGTCGTGGCGGTGCTACAATGGAGGACTTGCTAGAAATCTCTTAACTTGCTCAAAACCCACCCTCTAGGATGCTGTCATTTATGCAGGGGCCACCAGGAGCCGCGCTGGGTGAAGCGGCTGGCCCCGCTGCTCTACGGGAGTCTGGCCATCTGAATGGGGCACACCAGCACCGGGAAGGAAAGCCCTGCCACCTTGAGGTGTCTCGCCAGCGCTCTCTACTGACGAGGCTCGACAGTGTGCCACCAGCAAAAGAAAAATCTTTAAAAGGTCCAGTCTGTGTTTCCCAGAGCAGGCAATGAAGGGTGGCTTGGAGCTGAGAGGCCATCCACTGTAACTGGCACAAAGATCTTCTTGAGATCGTTGTGAGAATAAAATGAGATAACGTGTGGTGCTCTTAGCCCCAGGCTTGGCAAGCAAAAGGAGTTCTCAGTTAACGATAGTCGCTAGGCTGGGTGGTAAGTTGGCTGTTAGCAAAGAAGCCATTCGGTATATTCTTGGGCAGCCAAATGGGATATCGAAGAAAATAATTTCAGTTGTTTCCGGATTATCCAGAAGACCTCAGAAGTCTACTGCACGTGTAGGAAGGATGGACTGGAGTGGGAGAGACTCAGAGGAGAACACCCACTAGCAGAGTTTAGGACAGAAACGAGGAAGGCCTAGATAAGTGGTGGAACCGGTAACGACAATGAGGGAACCTACGAGCTGCTCCCTATGGAGAGACAAAGGCTCTGCTCCAGTGGTGGTGGGGGACCCACACGCCAGAAAATGGTTGGCCTTTAAAGGAAAGATGCCTTTCAGAGCTTAGCACCCTGACTTGCCCCTGTAGAGTGCCTTCGGAAGCTCTGGGCTGCACGTAACAGAAACTCTGACTAGTCGTCGCTTAAACACTTAAGTTGGAAGTAGACAGTTCCAGGTTTGGTTAATTCAGTGGCCCAGAAAGCACTCAGGGGGCAAGAATGTGGAGCTATGCCGCCACTCATGCACTGCTGATATAGGTAAACTGGTTCCACGTTTTGGGAAACCGGCACTTTCTACTAATGCTGAACACAAGCATCCCCCATGACCTAGCACCTCCACTCCTAGGTAAACCCAAACATCCGTCATGGCAGAGGAATGCAACGCTATCTGTAACAGCCCAGACCTGGAAACTACTCACACGTCCATTGAGAGTAGAAATGGACAAATAAATCATGACGTGGTCTCCCAAAGGAATTCTATTCATCAACACGAATCAATGATCTATATACAACATGGACGGCTGTGACGTGCTGGCTCCTTTCTCCCTGGGTTCCTAGTTCTACCGTGTCACATGTCTTGTCCTCCCCTGTTCTGAGCCACCTCTCTGTGCCATGAACATCTGTCTTCTAGGTCAGGGTCACAAGCTGCAGGCCTGAGCACCAGATTTTCTTTATCCAAGCGTTTCATTTGGCCCGCCCTGTATTTAAACTGTATATAGTCTTAACCGTAAATGCCTTTGAAGGAGGGACCAGATGCTCTCCTTGTCACGTTCCCTCAACACTTCTGCTTGTCTCACCCTTGGCCAGCCCTGCTCGTTTCCCTCCTTGCACGGCAGCCATGGGCTTCTGAATGCTTCGGCTGCACTGGAAGAAGAGATGCAGAGGGTCTAGTCCACCCAGATGCAGCACCTTGATCACAGAGGTCATTGGCTTCCCTGCCACACCTTTCTCACCCTCATGCACTGCAGATCAGGGGTTTGTAGAGAAATGACTGGTTTCCTGTGGAATACCTTCCAAAAGACCAATCTTTCCTCCCACTCAAAAATAAAAACCAGTTGGAGCGCCTGGGTGGCTCAGTCAGTTAAGCGCCTGACTCTTGACTTCAGCTCAGGTCATGATCTCACAGTTTGTGGGTTCAAGCCCTGTATCAGGCTCCTTCTTGACAGTGCAGAGCCTGCTTGGGATTCATTCTCTCTCTCTCCCCGTCCCTTGCATGCTCTCTTGCTCTCTCTCTCTCAAAATATATAAACTTAATAATAAATAAATAAATAATAAATAAATAAATAAACTTAAAAAAATAAAAGTAAAAACGAATTACCTGAATATTAGATCGAATCACATGAAATTGCCAATATTCAACTCTTTTTGCCTTACTAAGATGGCAATTACACATGGTTCAACACGATCCTGGCTTAGTCACTAGGAGAGGAGTGGTTCTCAGCCTGGGTTGCAAATTAAAATAAGCTGGGAGCTTTGTTAAAAAACAAACAAACAAACAAAAAACCTTGCTAAGGGCACCCGGGGGGCTCGGTTGGTTAAGCGCCCAACTCTTGATTTTGGCTCAGGTCATCGTCTCACGGCACAGGTCACGGTCTCACGGTTCGTGGGTTCCAGCCCCGTGTCAGGATCTGCGCTGACAGCGTGGAGTCTTCTTGAGATTCTCTGACTCCCACTCTCTCTCTCTCTCTCTGCCCCTCCCCAGCTTGCACTATCTCTCTCGAAAATAAATAAAAAATATTTTAACCGCAAGGATATTTAAGAAAAAATATCCTTGCGAGGCCTTCCCCGTTAGACAATTAAACTCAAGTCTTCGAGGAGGTGGGGCAGGCGTAGGGATATTTTGAAAGTCCCTGTGCAGTCAGCGCACACCCCTGGATCAGTCGTGAGAGAGGCTCAGAGAGCCTCCCGCTTAACTTCTTGCACATTACCTGTGGGGGAGGGGAGCCGAATTTGAGGACCCCAGAACTTCCAGGTGGCTGCAATTACCACATGCAGTAATCAATGCAATTACTTCATGCGTTAAATTGAGCTAATAAAAACTAAAGAGCTTCCATCACGGCAAAAAGAAAAAAAAATGTGTATTAAATACCCATGTGCATGTGGTACCATCCTGAGCTTATTACACAATGACTGCCTTGTGGGAATTAGCAATCTGGAATTTGCAATATTGTCTCTGCCAGAACCGCTGGAGAGCCCACTGGCATCAGAGAAAGGCACAACAAGCTGGAAGATGTCCAAAGACGTGGCCCTGGCCATTCACTCCGGAGGATATACCACAACAAAGTGTACATCTTGGAGTGGCTAATTAAACGACTACAGCCATCCGTGGAAGTTAAGTGAAATGCAGCTTTGAGAGCTATAACTCCTTTGCATTCTTAGTAATTCTAGGAGTTCACTGTCCCCTTGAGGTATTTTTCTTTTTGCCTGTAATAAGCAAATGAAAAAAAAAAAAAAACCCAAAACGAAACGAATAGACAAACATATTTTCAGAATAAGAGAGAAAATGGCCCATATTACTTTTGGGGGTGATGAAATGCTCTAAAATTAGACTATGGTGATAATTGTTCAACTCTGTAAATATACTGAAAACCACTGAATTGTACAAAGTAAACAGGTGAGTTTTATGGTATGTAAGTTATATCTCCATAAAGCTGCTTTAAAAAAAAATGAGAATGGAAAGAAATAACTGAAAGGTTTCCATCACTTTCAGATACATGCATCCCGGACAATTCCTTGGCAGAGAGGCTGAGTGGGTGCTGTGTGCGGTTTATAATGCGTCCCTGGGACTTGCAAGTTTTGTTCAGATGGCATTGCCACATGTGCCACGAGGGGGGTGAAGTGGGCAGTCCCAGTGCTGGGAGCAAGGGGTGTGAGCTACTAGGAGCAGCTGTGGAGAGCCAGTGGCTAAATGAGAGAAAAGAGTTTGCCCAGCTGGGAAAGAAGTGCAGAAGCGGCAGGTCGGCAGAGAGCCCCGTGCAAAGAACAATCCTGCCCAGAGACGGAGGCAGCGGAGGCAGAGCTCCTGCCCCTGCCCCTGCCCCTGCCCCTGGCAGGGACACCTATGCTCCTTCACTCAATAATCCTTCCATCTCCCTCTCCCTGGCTCCCAGCACCTTGGAACAGCGAGAGCTCTCCTCCAGCTCCCTTCAAGTTTCTTCATGTAGAAATAACTTAATTAGTTTCAGTAGGATCGATCCATCATTGTGGGTGTATTCTCTTAACAGGAGAGAGAACGAGCGAGCATGTGTGTTCTGCTGGGGCTGGTGTATAGTCACCTTAAGACAATCCTCCCCTTATACCTTCGCATTGCTGGACTGTTATTTGAGTCCTGGGGCTTGGCAAATTGGCAAGCACCTGGAAATTCTGAAACAGGTAAAGGAAAACACAATGATGAGGAGGCCAAGAAAGAGATCTCTGATTTCTCATGCCTACAGGACCTGTTCTAAAACTTCTCTTTCAAGTGTTGAGTGTTCACCATGGGCCAGGCACAGTATTAGCACTAAGGAAGATACAGATGTGAATAGAACACTGTCCTTGACCGTGAAGGGTTTACAATCCAGGGGAAGGAGTCAGACATATCCCCAAAGATATCACTGCAAACCATACCGCAAAGGAGGTAGAAAGTTCTGGGTCTTTGAGGCCCAGGAGTACACGCACAGCTGCAGAGGTCAGGAAAGGCTTCATGAGCAAATGGTATTTGGGAGATACACAACAGTTTCACAAGTAGAGAGGGGGATGGGGCGAGGCGGGAGTCCCAGAGGAAGAATCTGTATGGTCACAACCAGGGGCGCAGAAAAGGGGATGTCCTCAGAGCAAGTGAATCATTTAGGGTAGAAGGTAAGACATTAGCAGAAAATGGGCCCAGTAAGGTGGACTGGGCCTGGAAATGCCAAGCAGAGGAGTTGCTATTGAATTCTGCAGGCTGTGGACAAGCCACTGGGGGATGCTGCACTGGGCTACTAAAGACTCCTCCACTGAGGACATATGGGCACTGTCCCTGGCTAGAGGGGACGGCCAAATTTGTTCTCCGATTTAACCTCGATGCACTTCAACACGTCGATGCAGAGAAAGTACTCTCCGGGAGGCTCTCCACAGATGGAAAGAAAGATGAAATAAAGTCAGTCTGTGTCTTTAAGGGCCTTGCAGTTTGGGGACAGGGAAGAGAGAGGCAAAGGGGGAGATTAGACAGGGATGCCTAGGACTTTGGCAAAGGACTCAGACCTTCCTATGGGGGTTCTGCCTGACTTTCCGTTCTATTTCTCAATACTAGACTATCAGCTTCTCAAGCATGAGAACCAGGCTTTCTTTGGCCTTTGCATGAGCTGGGTCTCGCTCAGCGCGTGGCACTTGGTAGACATTCACCGAAGGACAGACGGAAGTCTCCCACCGTGTATCATTGGCTGAGGACGTCTGTCGTTGAGTGCACACGGCAGTACCTAACTTTGGTTCATATCGTCCGTCTCTTCTCCCACCCATATTTTGCTCACTTTAATCCTCCTTCACTGGCAATACCGGCCCACACTATCTTCCTGGACCCTGATTCTTTCAGTGATCACAGACTCTGTGCTGCATAATTTAAGTCCCCCGTATCTCTTGCAGCTGCTTCCTGTGTGCTAGTCATGTAAACTCTTTGAAGGCAGAATCCCCTTCTTAAATGACTGCATCCCCCACAGTACCTAGAATATATTGACTGTTGATTGGTTGGGAAGCAAGGCGCACTGCAGGAAGAAGAGGGCAGATACTAACATCGTGCTGTATCAGGACTGTGCTGGTGCTGTGCATACAGTCACAAAGAGCCTGAATAATGTGGTCTAGCGAGGGGAAGATGGGGCGGCCGGGGGTGGGGGTGGGGGACAATTTTGCTGTCTGAAAGCATGAAGGCCCTGAATCCCTGGCTTCTCATCTCTGAAGACAGAATTAGAGAAAGTGTGTCTGTCCTGCAGCATATGGGGTGGATGGAAGGATCTGATGGATGTGAAATTAAACACTGGAGTGGATTGCCTAGAGAGGCACATGAGCCCCCCCCACCCCTTGTGAATGTCCTTAATGACAGAAGGGATCAGCATGAAACTGAAGCTACAGGATGTGCTCTCCTGAGCAGTGACGGACAATCTACCCTCACTATCTTTGTGAGAGTTCTAGGCACGAAAGGAAAGTCCTTTGGGGTAAAGTATCTTAGAGGAACTGTTGCTTTGCCCTTTTGTTTAATGGTCTCCTGATGTAGTAAACAAAGTTCAAGATTACCCAATTGCAGGCAGATGGATGTCAGAGAAATTAAGTAGACCCCTGTATCCATCCAGCTCATTTTCCTAAGAATGATGTATCCCGTGGTCAGAAAAACGACCCCAAACCCTTTCGACTACATCCAGTAAGAAGCTGACACAACTCCTTCTGTATTTGACAGTGTGTTCCTTCTGGCACTGATTGTTTTCTGCCTCCCTCACTAGATTGTCTGGGGCTGGTGTCCGGCATCATTATTTCTTCAGGCTCTCCTGATGGCAAGTGCTCAGTAAATACACAAACGAATAATCATTACCATTATACAATAACGTGAAAGCACTTTCCCCACACTTGTACTAATTTGGTCCTCACAACAATCTTGTGAAATAAGGTACCTTGATTAACTCCCATTTTCCAGATAAGGGCATTTTCTAGATATTGGCCTGCCCAATGTCACACAGTCAGTAAGGAGTTCTTTCCACTGCATCCTACTGCTTGAATGAACTATACAGCCGAACAAAGCATCGGCTCAGTCTTTCCCCATCTCACACATCTTATCCCGCAAATCAACTTGCCTTATATACACAACGTGCCTTGGACATACACTAAGTCTAAGCTCAGTCTATGCTGAATAAATGAAATGGTGCATTATACAGCAGATGATCTGCACGCAATCCATGGAAAAGAAGCAACTTAAGGGGAGGGAGAATCTTTCATGCAAACCATTTACAGGGAGTCTACTGGGTGTCGGGTATTGGAAAACAGGACGCCACTGTTCTGCCCTCATGGCGCCTACAGTCCACCGCAGGAGATAGACGTTAAACAACTAATACCACAGTAAACTAAGCACAGTTTTGCTAAATGCTACTAAATGTAGCAGGGGGGGGTTGCTCTGGTCCCAAGGAAGAGCGACTGGCGCTCGATGTAGGAAGGTTGGCCTCTTTTGGGCGAGGGGGATACACTTAAGATAGAAGCATCAGTCGAGGCAAATCAAATGGCAAAAGGCGTAGGGAAATTGCTTCTCACAAGTAGAAGTGGACCTAAAGGACCCCAACTCTCCAGTCCCACTGCCTGGCCTCCTACCTGCTTGTGAAAATCAGGAAAGAAAAAAGAGAAGGCAAGAGAGAAGTTCGAGGTCAGTTTCTGCAAGTGGGGCGGGCGGTAGGGAGGCGGAGGACAGAGGGGAGGCGGCGCCGAGGGAGTTAAGCGGGGCCGACCCGGGAAGGGAAGGGTTAAGGGGGGCCGTCCGGAGCGAGCCCGGTAGGCCCGCCCACCGGAGGGCGGGGGCGGGGCCTCTCAGAGTGAGCCCTTGGATTGGTCGCGGGGAAGGCGTTACGCTAGGACGGTACCAACAGTCGGGGGCTGCGGAGGCGGGGTGGGGGGGTGGGTGTGGGACCGCCGGCTTAGCGCGGGGAGAGTGGCCAGGGAATGGCCGGGCCGGGGGTGGGCGGGAGCCGCAGTGGCGGCGGAGGCTGGGGGTGGTGAGCGCGGCGTGGGGCTGCCCCTCCCGGGAGGCGGCGGGGGTGGCCGGGCCGCACCGCACCGCACCGCGCGGGCGGCCATGGAGCGAGCCTAGGGCTCGGCAGGTGAGCGGCGTGGGGGCGGGGAGGGCGCGCGACCCCCGCCCCCGGCGCGGCGGGCGGGAAAGTGCGGGCTGGCTCGCGGGCGGGGCGCGGTGCGTGGCGCGCGCCGGGCGGGGGCCGCTTGGGGGCGGGGCGCCTCCCCGAGGGGCCGGGCGCCGGTACCCGGAGCGGTTCCCGAGCGGCCGCTGGCGGGTCCCGGATCTGGCCCCACTGCTGCCTTGGAGACCGACCCGGGCCGCGCGCCCCGCCTTGCTGGCCCCCCCCGGCGGACTCCTGCGGGCGGGCGCGGCTGGAGGAGCGCCCGCTCGGCCCGCCTGAGGCGCGGCCTTACCTGGGGCCGCCGGGGGTCTTTCTAATGACCACCCCTCGCGCCCCGGCGCGGTCCCTAGAGGAGACTGGTGCCAGTGCCGCCCTCGCGTCCCGCCGAGCGCCCGTTGCGGCGGCCCGGGGAGGATCGCGCGCCCGCGGGCCCACCTCGTGGCCGAGAAGCGCAAGTGACCACCAGGCCCGAGGCTGGAGGCAGGGTAACCGTGCCGGGGCTCCGCGGTCTCTCGGGATCGTGCACCCCGCACTCGCACTCGGGCACAACTTAAGGAAATGATACGGTAGTCCAAAGTGGGTTGCGCTTGAGATTTCATTTCCGGGTGTGTGGGCCCCGCGATTAAAAGCGAACCTAAACGTTGCCTTTCTTGATGGATGTGAGCAGTTGTCAAGCTGCGCCCTTGATTGTGGGATCTGATAAAGAGTTTCGTTCTAAGCAGGCTTCTGTTGTCTGCAAGTCTTCCGGTAGGAAGAGAAGGGGTGGAAGGATGTTGGAGGGAAAGTGGAGACGACGGGGCATGATTGGTCGTTATGGAATTTTAATCCTTTAAATGGCTATATTATCACTTGGATGGGTGAGGAGTATGTAATTTAGGAAAATTAGAGATGCTTGATACTGCGACTTTGAGGCTAGGTAGGGCCAGGTATCAGTATCCTCTCCACCCAGTTTCCCTGTGGAGATTTGATTTCTCACCTTGAAAGGGGAAGAGGAACGTGGGATCTTTTAGCTTTTAAATTGTAGGACTTCATACGTTTATACATGAATCGGGTGATTAAGATTGATATTTCCTATCGTGTTATAAATTAATGCATAAATTTCATTGGGGTTGCTTTTAAAAATTGAGTTAGAGACCTCAGTGTGCTTATAATCCTTGAGTTTATGCAGAACCTTTGAGCTAAGCCTTAGAGCACTTCCACATATATTATTTATCAGCAAGACATGTCTTTGGGAAACTGAGGTACAGGTGTTAAAAATGCTAAATTATTTGCCTAGACTCAGAGCCAGCCTAAGGTAGATTTGAAATTAATGTTCTGTGTTAAATTGATAACTTTTCTGAAGTTTACGAAGTTGTTGGACTTTGATCCCTGGAACCATACAATGGAATCAGTCAACGGGAAGGGTTTCCAGATTTCAAAGTGCTTATCAGAGGAGAATAAAAAAGCACAAGCAAGTAATTCAGATTCTCAACCTCGCTCACGATAAAGTGTGGTGATAGAATGGTCATGGCAAAAGATGATCAGGAAATCTCGGAGCTCACAGCTTCTCTTTCAGTGTGCCTTGTGAAAATGTGTCATTGATTTGTTCTGTTGTTTCTCTGAACCTAGTAGGAAAATAGCTACTATTGGGTTAAAGAGTGAAAACTTGAAAACACATGTCCTGCTTTTCTTTCTGGGTACTCTGAATTAGGGAACAAACATCACTGTTTCTATCATCTAATCTTAGATGTCTTCTCATTATTTGATGTTGAGTTCCTAGTTCTTTGACTTTTAGTCCATTCTCTTGATTTCCATCTGTAGAATCCAGCTCTCTCACATGCCCTTAAAGCTTCTTCTGTTTATCTTTTTTGAATATTGAATTTCTAAATGAAATTGTTCGTTTGTTTGTTTGCAGGGCAGACTTGAACTTCCCACACTTGGTGTGACCATCATTTCCATGGTGTAAACCCTGAAGTCAGATACTGCAGCTCTTGAACTGATAACTTTTAAAAATAGCAGCCACAGTGGTTGTCTCTTGATGATTGGTGCAGTCTCATAATAGAAGCAGAGGCCGCTCTTTGTATTCTGTGGCCACAGTTGCAAACAATAAAAAGGAGACAGCCTTCTGAAGCTGATGTCTGGTCACCCGGGGACTAAGTGCCATGTGGTTTTGTAGATTGAGGTAGGAAGTATAGTTACAATGAGGCACTACAGTTTGTCGTAATAGTGATGATAATTGGCATACTTTTCTCTCTGCACCTAACAGCGCGCAGTAGATGTGCAAGAAATACTTGGTGGTTGAACGAATGAATGGCAAACAGTATGAAGGAAGGGGAGATACTCTAGTGTATAAATTGTTGAGTTCCTGTTTTTGTTAAGGAAAAGACAAGAAAGTGTGTTTCAGATTACTGTTGAAAATTGCCGTGAAGATGGGTATCTGTACGGGGTGTTACTTGCCGGAGCGGCCTTGAGATTTGATTCTGTGATTGTATGCTGTTGTAGCCACCTGCAGCCTCCGGGCAGCCGTTGGTGCCCTGGTCAGGTGCAGCTTCGCAGACTTGCTCCTGCAGCCTTCTCTGGCTAGACTAACGGAACAGTTGGATTGGTAGTCAGTATTTTTGCTTTAATGGAAGAACTGGAGCTCTTGGCGACGGCCTCACCATTATCATTGATCCTGATTGTCCCATCCTTCTCATCCCTTACGGAGGGTCACGGGAAAGGAGAGCTGTCCCTCCCGGAAGTGCTTCTCCAGCAGCTCCTTATTCCAAACCAATGTTATTTCTCCCTCTTTTCCTTCCTTGAGCTGCCTCTGTGACCCCCTAAGGACTAATGAATTCATTAGCACAGACCTGGGGAATGGAAGACCTTACTTTGCAACTGAAGGCAGCTTCTGACCAGCTTCTGATGCCAGCCGGACTGCTGGAGTCCTCTAGGAGAGAATATAATGCAGAGATCTGACTTGTGATTTTGTCTTTCCTACCCAAAAGCAAAAGAGGAAAGAGAGGCCTAGCACCCGGCTTGATGAGTCTTGGGGCTGCAGGTGTCATCCCAGTATGAGATAAGAAGTGGAGCCTGATACAGAAAAGAGATAGCTTTGGTGTGTGTCTAGAGGTCTGTCCTTTCTGGCAAGGTGACAGTCCAGTGGTGGGGAGGATACTAATTTGGGTACGTGATAAACGGAGGTGGGGGCATATGAAATTAGGAACGTGTAACAGAACCAAGTACAGGGGTGAGTCCGTCATACCATTCCCTCCAATGCTTTCTGCCGTATGTACATAGCAGTGCCTCCCTTATCTTATTTGTTTAGGGAATAAGTCTTACCTGTGAAGATTCTTGTTTTCTACTTACTGTGGGGAAATTTTTATAATGTGTTCTGTGCTTTGTTTGCTTTTTAAACAATATAGTTTCGTGTTTCTTTTATTGACTTGAGGTTGTGGTACTGGCATCTGTTACTGACCGTGATGGAGCCGGGCTTCGAAGCGATTGAGATATGTATGTTTGCCGTCCTCTGCTTTTTGAATTCCTGACTCTGCCTTTAATAATAGCCTGCCTCTTCTTTCACAGGGGGGAGGTCGTGCTTTTGCTGTTGTTCGTGTCCCTGCCGCCCTCTTTTACATTAGCGGCTTCTGGTCTTCCGTGGAGTAGCCGCCCCGGTAACTCTGCTTCCCGATGGGACGTGAAGCAGCCGGGGGGGCTTTGCGAGGGTCTGCCGCGCCTCTCCGTTAGTGGATGGACTTTGGAACCATGAGTTGGCTGCCCAAACACCTTTTGTGGACGCCTCGTTTCTTACCCTTGGTTTAGATAACAGACGTGCACCCTGTTGAGGTGCACTTATGTTTGTGTAGTTCTTCGGCAGAAAAGAGAAAACGATAGGAAGGTACCAGCGGCGGTTCTCATTTCGGAAAGCATCGCCAGTGACACCTGAAGATCGGGCTCCAGCCCTGTCTGGTGTCATTCTCGGGCAGTGTCTTGGGCCGTCTCCAGTCTTCCTCTTAGCATTTGCAGATCGCCTTTGCTCCCAGTCCCAGCCAATGGTAGGAACAGGCTTGGCAGTAGCAGTGGCCTTGAAAGGTGGAAGTAGGGCACACGGCGGCAACAATTTAAAATTGGGTGCATAATACGTATACGCATACCTATTTGATATTTCTGCATTGTTTTACTGTGCTATGTATCTGAATTCATCACAGGACCTAGTTTCTCTGTGTCTGTAAAAGAGGCCATCTTTAGACCAAGGAGCTGAAGACATTTTTATAACCATGCAGGTTTCCCTCCCTTGTTCTTCACTCCTTTTATTTGGTGGGCGTCTATTGAGTGGCTCTCCCGCACCCTGCACTGTGCCAGCTTATGGGGAAGTACAAAGAGTAAAATACATCCCCTTTCCTTGAGGAGCTCACAGAATAGGAGAGGAGATAGGCATGCCCAAAAGTGTGTGTGTGTGTGTGTGTTTATGTTCATATTTTAACAAAGGGATCGTGCCCGGAGCCACTCAGCCTCAATTCACCCCAGACCTGCTTGGGGTTCTGGTGTTTCTAGAGTGATCTGTGGCCCGTCAGCTTGACACACCCAGAGCGTAAGGTTAATAATGTGAGGTGTTATTGTTGCATAAAGCTAATATACCTTTCCAGAACTGTAGTGAATGGAGCAATATAGACGGAAAACAGGAAAATCTGAAGGATAATATTATATTCTTTGAAATTCCATATTTCCACACTATTCTGGGAATTACGTTCTATAATATAGCTTTCAGTGGTGGTTATATACTGACAATTGAGCAGTGAAATAAATACCTAGAACTTGGGAAGTTTCGTTTTACCTGGCCCACTTGAAACAGAATGCAAATTCTCAGGCATTTCCAGAGTTTCTGGATCAGGGAACACTGCCTGAGTTGGTTTTTTAGAACAAAGCTCACTAGCAGTATGAGCTAAAGATTTTTTTTCTTTTCCTTTTTCAAGGAATAGGGTTAAAGAGTTGCCCCAGATCAAGGTTTAAATGGCACAGGTTTGCAGGAATTGAATTTTTTCCGGAGGGCACAAACACTCTCTATTGCCTATTTCATTTTTGCTCTTACAGCCCAGAAGAAAGGCTACCTTAACATTTCCTTAACGCCTAGTGATCACTTTTAGTTACCTTCCTTCATGGGACACAATCACGTAAGGGATTGTGAGTTTATGGATCTGAACAAATGTTGAAGTGAGAACAGTGGGGGGAAAAGTAATACTCAGAGTAATTTGGACTATGTGGGAATTGGATTTTCTATACCTATAGCTTTTAAGTTACTCTTAAGGCCTATCTTAAGAGCTTTAGGACGTGTAAAACTATCATCCTTTTTTTTTTTAAGTTTATTATTTATTTTGAGAGAGAGAGCGCGCGTAAGTGGGGAAGGGGTAGAGAGAGAGAGGGAGAGAGAATTCCAAGCAGGCTTCATGCTGACACAGCAAAGGACCCAACACGGGGCTTGAACTCATGAACTGTGAGATCATGACCTGAGCCAAAATCGAGTCGTATGCTTAACCAACTGAGCCACCTAGGCTCCCCTTAATTTTTAGAGAGAGGGCATGAGTGGGGGAGAAGGGTAGAAGGAGGAGAAAGAGAGAATCTTAAGCAGGCTCCATGCTCAGCATTGAGCCTGACACAGGGCTCAATCCCATGGCCCTGGGATCACGACCTGAGCCAAAATTAAGAGTCACATGCTCAACTGGCTGAGCCACCCGGTGCCCCCAAAGCTATCGTCTTTAAAACAGAGAGCTAATTTTCCAAATTAAAAAGGATTGTGAAGGGGCGTCTGGGTGGCTCAGTCGGTTAAGCGGCCGACTTCGGCTCAGGTCATGATCTTGCGGTCCGTGAGTTCAAGCCCTGCATCGGGCTCTGTGCTGACAGCTCAGAGCCTGGAGCCTGTTTCAGATTCTGTGTCTCCCTCTCTCTGACCCTCCCCTGTTCATGCTCTGTCTCTCCCTCTCTCAAAAATAAATAAAACATTAAAAAAAATTTTTTTTTTAAAAAAGGATTGTGAAGGCATTTTATTTGCACCTTTTTTGTAGAATAGAATCACTTAATGCTTCCCATTGTTGAACGGGGTAGATGTGAACTTTGTAGAGAAGAGAAATAGGTGGGTCCAGTTAGTGACATGGCCTCCCAGTCTTCTACTTCACATGGTACCCACTTTGAAGATACCTACTTGCTTATAGTCTTCGCTGCTCTTCAAACTTAGGAAAGGATTTGGCTCAGAAGACAATACAATCATTGAGGATTATTTTCTTTGTCATTCTTTCTCCTTTCAGGAGGTCATCTTTGGGTTTTTGATCTTACAGTAATGACTAACAAGTGATCACTATGGGTTGCCCAGGCACTAACTTTAACACAGTGAATGTGGTAATGTTCATTTTTAGCAACTCTGTGAGTTAGGCAATAGTGTTCTTACTTCACTTTTCATATGAAAAAACTGAGGCCCAGGGAGGTTAGGCATTAAATCGCTTTCCCAAGAGCCACAGTAGGTGGTAAAGCAGGTAGTCGGAATCCAGACCACAAACTCTTAACCTTTCTGCCTCAAAAGAGTTTACATTTAGAATAAGCAGCTATTTCCTATTTTATTTTATTTTAATTCCAGTGTAGTTAACACAGTGTTATATTAGTTTCAGGTATACAATATAGTGATTCAACAATTCTATACATTACTCAGTGCTCCTTAAGATAAGGACTCCTAATCCCCATCACCTGTGTCACCCACCCGCCTCCCCTCTGTTAACCACCAGTTTGTTCTTTATAGTTAAGAGTCTGGGTTTTTTGTCCCCCCTCCCCATTCATTTGTTTTGTTTTGTTTTGTTTTGTTTTGTTTCTTAAATTCCACATCCAAGTGAAATCGTAGGGTATTTGTCTTTAAGAAGCTATTTCTTAAGCAGAGAATTAGCAGGAAAAGGAAAACTAGATGTAGATACTGATTAATATTGTTTGATATTTTTGGTTTCGTGGAAGACTGCTATTTGAAGGTGAAAAAGAAGAGTATGCTCTCGTGGTAGGCAGTGCATGGCAATGCAAGAATGGGCTGGTTTCCTGGGGGATACTCAGGATTTAGCCGGGTAATAAACACGTGATGCTCTTTGGTATTGGTGGTTTTGACTTCCTGGAAAGAAGGAAGCACACAGTGCTAGGTGGGATGATTTCTGAATGCTCTTGATTTTCCTCAGAATTGCCAGTAACCAGCAGGAGAAACTGCGTTTATTTCTAGGGGGTGGGTAATAATAATGTAGCCCAATGCTCTGATGCCGCTACCCATTAAAAAACAAAAGGACATTATATCAGACTTAGCTCAGGGTGAAAGTGTGTGTGTTTCTAATACTTTTTGTACTAAAAGGTTGTGATTTTTGCTATTATTTAGGCTTTGGCTGAAGTATGAATGGCAGGTTTTATAAACTGGGCATATGTAGTTGTGTGAGGGTGTGAGGTTAGTCTCCATTGTTCTAAAGTATGTAAATGGATTTTAGTAAGTGGTCCAGTTCAGAGTCCGTTTTTTCTTGTGCTACCTTAAAGGGACCTTAATTCTCTATTTTCCTAAGTGTCTACCATGAAGACAGAAATGGTGTGTAACATTTCATTTCACAGTGAGTTTACTGCTCTGTGGAAGGGATTAGTAATTATTTACAAATATGACCTAACAATTGATTATTCCAGTGTTTATATTTAATGGTTAATTTAATGTTTCCCTCTTCCTGAGAGAATTGTTTTTAGTCACATGATTTATTTCCGTGTCTTCTCCCTCAATATTTTTAACGTCTCCAAAATAGTTGATAAGGGCAGACTATATGCGAAAATGTTGTATTTGACAAATCACCCCAAAATTTAGTGGTTTAAAATAGTGATTTGTTCTTTCTCACCATTGTGTAAGTCAGCTGGGCTCAGCTGGTTGGTTGTTCTGCCCAAATGGTTTATAGACTGGGATCACACGTGTGACCCCATTTGACTGGGACCTCTATTAGAACTGGGGTGGCTTTACTTCTGTGTCGGGCACTTGAGCTGAGGTGGCCAGAATGGGTAGGTGCTGGCCAGGCCCCTCTCCATCTCAGTCCCTCCTCATTCAGTAGTCTAGCCCAAGCTTCTTTGCATGGTGGCTGGGTCCCAATCGGAAGCTGCCAGGTCTTTTAAGGGCTGGGCCCAGACCTGGCACACAGTCATTCCATTGCATTCTGTTGGCCAAAGCAAGTTACAGAGCCAGCCCAGGTTCCGGGAGGAGAAAAAATAGATTCTACTTTGTGATGGGAGGAATTGTTGGTATCTGTCTTTGTAGATAATCAACCAAAAACTCTTAAGTAGATTCAGGTCTTACCTCTTCTTATCCCCACCAGACCTTCAGAGCTTTGCTGAAACCCAGTTACTAAAGAAGTTCGTAAAACGGTCCCTGTAAGTCCTACTCAGGATCAAGGGTGGGAGGTTATGTGAGTAACTATGATTATAAAGTATATAATAAATTCCTCCTACTTTGCCTGAAATCTCCTTTGTTAATAGCCTTCTGCATGAAATGTTCATACTGAACATTGTGAGCACTTTATACTCACAGGCATGTTACGTTCCATTTATGTGGAAAGAATGTTATTTGACCATTGAATTGAAAACATAAGAAAAAGTTCTCACTGAAACTTTCACTTTTAGTTACTCTGCACAAACGTTGGGATTTCTTCTCCATGACTTGAGGAGAAATAGTGTAAGGATGTCAGTTGATCCGAGGGAGATTCTAGGGTGCACAGCTGCCAGTGAGACTTGGAACCTCACTGGTGGCTTGTGGGAGTTCCTCCTAAAGTAGTAAGTGAGGGGCCGGGTGTTCACAGGTTCCTCAGCAGCTGCATGAATTGAATGTTATCACACCATGAGTTAGACCTGTGCACTGCCATGTTTTTCTGCATATGTCCCTCCAGACATCAGCTAGATTCTTGAGTGGAAGACTTCATACTAAGACCTCCCTTTTTTTCTGCATTTTCTGCAGAATCTGTATCTCTTCTCCCCCAAGCAACTTAATAGTCCTGAGTTTGTCCTTATAAAACACTTGTCACATATGTAGGATGATGTGTGTGTGTGTGTGTGTGTGTGTGTGTGTGTGTGTGTGTGAGAGAGAGAGAGAGAGAGAGAGAGAGAAGAATGAAAGTAAATGAGCCTCCATAGCAAGCCTCATTTAGCTGATGGAGCTGCAGATGAAACCAGGGTTCAGGAGGAAAATTTCTTATAAAGGTCTACCTTCCAGAACTCCAATTTAAGAGCTTATGCCAGCTTTTAGTGTGAAGACGACCATTTACATTGCCTTTTTTATATTTAACGTTTTTTGAGTTATGTTATTGCCTTGAGTCTGTTTGTTCTGTGAGGTAGGCTCTGTTCCACATAACAGAACCATTAAAATAAATGACCATAATATAAACTGGACAGTGTTACACTGTTGGAAGCATTTCTGAGAGGAGGTGAAGGCATAAAATAGAGCAGGCAGACTCCTCTGGGAATGCAAGTGAAGTTTTCATGAATAATTTGGAATGTAGCCAGTGAGTTTGGTTTAATTTCCTTCGAAATGGGGTATCTTCTTAGAAACCCAGTTTGCGGAGAGTATGGTAAGTGTGCCGTTGTTTCCAGCAAGAGAAGAAGATAATACGGCACGGAAACCCTGTCTTGGGTCTCCTACCCTCTCAAGCATGCAGGCGTAAAGGGGATCATCTTAAAGACTAAGAAGTATGCCGTCACTAGAGGATGGTATGATACCGTATCCTGCATCTCATAGATTTTTCTGGAATAGGAGAGACTTTTTTGTAGAAATTCCACTGTGATCTCTACATTGTCGATTTCTTAAATGTCTTTGGCTTACCCTGTGCACTGAAGGAACGGCAACTCTCCAGCTAAAGAAAACCTCTTTCTGAACTGTCCATGTTTCTTCAGAAAAAGAAACAATACCCTGAAACTACCAGCTAAACCGAGCAGAGTGTCGTGTCGTTAGAGAAGTAGATTGCCCAAAGAGGATAAGCAGATAAAGGAGAGCCAGCATTAAGTGCCGCACGCTCACGTGATTCTGAACGTCAAAGGAGATTAACGCCACAGTCCCAAGATCTTTGTAGTGGTTTGTTCAGTGTAGGTGAATAAAGCATCCACCTTACTATGCGAGGTACCGTAGGGATCGCAAAGACAGTTAAGATCACCAAGGAGCCAAGTTTCGGAGAGGGCAGTTGAGAACTACGTAGCAGAAGATACTGGACAAGGCAGAGTGTGGTGAAGGCGTGCTCTAATGGACAGAGGTTTCTGTAGGGTGTGAAGAGGGGCTGGAAATGGCCTCGGAGATGGCCCTTGAAAGATAGATTAGGCTTTAAACAGGAGAAAATGGGGACAAAGGGTAAGAGCAAGAGGTCTTTTGAGGGAGTCCCCATGTGAGGAATGACAGGGCAGAGGTCAGCCCCACACCAGGGCAGAGCCTGGTCATGGTCCGTCTGAGTTGAAACTGAGGAACGGTGCCGCCTGGCAGAGCAGACCGCGGAAGCCCATGCAGAGGGCGGCTCTGATGCCTGGCTAAGGAACGTGGGGAAATCAGAAGCGGTGTGTGATGAGGCGGGTGACTGTGGCGCATCATCTGGTCTGCGCTGGAGAACCTGGAGGCCTGGAACACAGTTCTTTCCGTGATTCAGCAGAAGGGGATGAGGACTAGGTTACGTTGGTGGCTGTGGGAACGAAGGGCACCTGTCTTTCCTGCTCTGCCAGGATGTGGCTGGTGATTGATCACAAACACGGAAACTTGTTTGGCCTCTTGCACCCCGTGCTCACTCCCGATCTGCAGAGGTAAATGGTGAAATAACTTAGCAGTTGAACTCTTCCTTCGTTTACTTCACGTAAACCCCTCTCCTGGTTGAGTGGGTGAATTGTTTGCAGCCCCGAATTGCTGAACGGGTGCTTCTGAGGCCTATTCAAAAGGTAATGAGATTTCCCATTTTAAAAGCGCACAAAGACTGTGGAATGGGACCGTTTGGTCTGAATTTTGGAGCTGCTGGAACTTCCTGTTGCTTTAGTGATTAAAAACAAACACACCTCAATATCCGTGGCCTTTATGCTGAATGTTTAGATATGATAGGTTTATACAGCACGAGGGAGGAACTTAACCCAAATGAAATGAGCAGCGGCCCTAGAAGTTTGGGGGTTAACCAGAGTCAGTCCTGGCAGACAGCCGCCCTGCTTGCCCCTCTGCGCCTGCCCCTCGTGCCAGTGGTGCCAGGCCCGTGGGTGGTTGCGGCTGGAGGTACTGAGGAAGCGGTCGCTGACACAGCCAGATTTCCACGTTCCCTTTTGTCACTGCAGCCGAGACGGGTGCCGCTGAACAGATCACTGGAGGAGCGGAGAATCAGTGAAGGAGTTGTGTGGTGCGTGGGTCGTGCTGGAACCAGCGGTCTCTGGAATCTGCTCTCAGACTAGCGCTCGCTCTTCACCGTAATCACAGAGAACCATCTTACTGAGTTTCACACCAAACTCCGTACCGTCACAATTACATTTTGGATGCACTTGAATTGCCTTTGCCTCAGCTGACAGTGTTACGTGCTCCCTGGGAGAAGGATGCTGAAACAAAACAGGTGGCTGGAGTTAATTAGAATTTGAATTTGACTCTCCCTTTCCTCTTCGTCACCAAAACGAACCGCAAACGGGAGGTTAATCACCAAGCATGAACTGCCTGGCGGCAGGCTCACCGCAAGGTGATGCCGGTGATGCCCTCAGAACACGCCGTTGCCCTGGTCGACTGTGTTTGGAGGGGTTTCCAGCTGTTCCTAGGAGAGCAGTCTCCAGTTTCAGCGGGAGGGTCTCAGCCCGACGTTCGCCCTTTTGTATTGGCGTGATTTCTTCGATTGATGGTTTGAGTTGTTAGATGAATTGGAGGGTGAAGCCACACCCTGCTATCTTCTTGTCACATTTGTCTTAGCCAGCGCTGTGCTGTCAGTAGGCGTCCAGCTGGCAGGCTTGCGCGTGTTTTTAAATGGCCCCGTGGAGTGGAAAGCAACCTGTCCGCATGCAAATGAGACCGCCTGTATGTTCTTGCAAAAATCTTGTGTGTGGGATCTGTTCGCTGGGGATCGACCAGAGCGTGGTCAGCCCCATGCCGGAAGCAGTGCTTGTCCATATCTGTGGCGCCCATCTCTTTGTTACATGCCCGACCGGTCCAGACTTCATAATGTTGCCATAGTACCACGTTTCATTAGTTTTCTGGTCATGTTCTACTAATAGCCAGATGGCATAGGGATATGTTTTTCCTTTACTTAATTTGTCCAGATTTCATTATCCCTCTTTTACAGGGATTTTAATTTTGAAAAATAATTAGTGGAAGACTGATGAAGCAGAGACACGTGCCTGGGCGTTGTGTTTAACTACGTGAGCAACAGATAATGACACATCCAGGCTTGCTGGGGGTTTGGATTCGGAGGAGTTACTGCTCTCCTCTGTATCCTCTTTGGCATTTTTAGGAGTTCCTGACTTATAACATGTCATAAAACTTACATTTAGAGAAGATGAGGACTGGAAAGTTACCAAATACTGGTGGTTTTGGATGTTCAGAAATCCTTTATGGATTTTGAAAGGTAAAAATGAAAGTTAAGGAGTTACACATATCTTAGTGTTTTACTTTTGTTGTGCTCTTTCCCATTGTTTTGGTGTTTTGGCATTTGTAGCCATTCAAATGGCTCCTAGATGGGTCTGCACCCTCTTAAGACGGGAGTATTTGCTTTAAAATTTTCATTGTACCTGGTGTTTACTTGTGAGGTCCTTCCCCAGACCAGTCGATTTGAAATTATTGGGTCTTCTCAGGCTTTAGGAATAGCAAGGATAAAAGGGTGAGTTATATATTTGAGGCTTGCAAACCATTCAGGGCTGGAAGGACAGAATTTCTGACTTAATTTTGCTTTATACTTGGGCTTACAGGAATTGTGGGAGGCGCTCCTGTGAAGAAATGGACCAGTGTGCGTAATCATGGAATCTCCTTGCTAACCGGCTCTCCTTGAGAAGTGAGAGAGAGAGTGGGTCGGGGAGAAGGAAAAGAGGTCAACATGAAGCTAAAGCAGCGAGTCGTGCTGTTAGCAATTCTTCTTGTCATCTTTATCTTCACCAAAGTTTTCCTGATTGACAACTTAGACACATCAGCAGCAAACCGAGAGGACCAGAGGGCTTTTCACAGAATGATGGCTGGCTTGCGGGTAGAGCTGGTGCCCAAGCTGGACCACACCTTGCAGTCTCCCTGGGAGATTGCAGCCCAGTGGGTGGTTCCGCGGGAAGTGTACCCAGAAGAGACACCAGAGCTGGGGGCGATCATGCATGCCATGGCCACCAAGAAGATCATTAAAGCTGATGTGGGTTATAAAGGGACACAACTGAAAGCCTTACTGATACTTGAAGGAGGACAGAAAGTCGTCTTCAAACCTAAGCGGTAAGTCTCCTTCTCAGGAGTTAGTTATATTGTGCTAGTTGGTCGATTCAAGTAGCTCGAAGTTTATAGAAGACTGTTCATCACCTTCTCTTAGTCTTCTCTCCAACAACATGAGCGGAATAGACTACAAGACCTCTGAAGTATTTTCCAGCTCTTAGTGTTCTGTGATTCTCTGGGGCAGATTTGTAGGAACATATTTTGGCTCTGTATAAGACTGAGCGTTTTACACTTAGAGCTCTCCTTGATTTCTAAATTTATCAGATATGTTCTGTGTGCCAAATGTTAGAGATACAAAATGAATTGGTTGGGAAATCAGCAACTTGTCACCAGAAGTGTGCGGTTAGAGGCCGGATAACCAAGCACACACCAGGGGTGTGGTGGAGTAGGAATTACCCACAGCTGGAGTGGGTTTGGACAGGTGACTGAAGTCTAAGGACTGAAGCTGTGATTCTTTCACATGGGTTTTGTTTTGATTTCATTTTAATTAATAAACTTTATTTTTTGGAGCAGTTTTAGGTTTACAGAAAAGTCGAGGGTGTAAGTTCAGAGGGTTTGTCCCCCCGCCCCCCCGCCTCAGTTTCCCTATAATTAACGTCTTCCACTAGTGTAGTACATTTATTGCAGTTGATGAGCCAGTAGGAATTTATTAGCTAAAGTTCACTGTTCGCAGTAAGGTTCATGCTCTGTGTGGTACATTCTGTGGATTCTGATAAACCTCTAATGACAAGTATCCACCATTACGGTATCACACAGAATGGCTTTCCCATCCTAAAAATCCCATGCTCCACATGTTCATCCTCCCCTTCCTCCCTCAGACTCCTAGCAACCACTGATCTTTTTACTGTCTCCATAGTTTTACCTTTTCCAGAATGCCATATAATTGGAATCCTACCTTTGTAGCCTTTCAGGGTGAATTCTCTCGCTTAGCAAAATGCATTTCAGTTTCCTCCATGTCTTTTTGTGGTTCGATAGCTCATTTCTTTTTATTACTGAGTAATATTCCATCGTCCGGTTGTACCACAGTTTGTTTCTCCAGTTACCTACTGGAGGACATCTTAGTTGCTTCCACATTTTGGCAATTATGGATGAAGCTGCTACAAACGTACATGTGCAGGTTTTGTGTAGAAGTAAGTTTTCAGCTCATTTGGGTAACTACCAAGGAGCACGTTTGCTGGATCATATGGTAAGAGGATGTTTAATTTTGCAAGAAACTGCCAAACTGCCTTCCTAAGTAGCTGTGCTATTTATATTCCCACCAGCAGTGAATGAGCGGCATTAGGTGCCTCACCAGCATTTGGTGCTGTCAGTGTTGGGGGTTTTGGCCGTTCTGATAGGTGTGTAGTGATGCCTCATTGTTTTGGGTTGTGTGTGTGTATGTGTGTGTGTGTGTGTGTGTGTGTGTGTGTGTTTTTACCTGTTTTAAGGAGAGAACTGGGCCATTCTAGTTACTTCAGTCCAAAATCTGAAAAAGTGGGCTGAATTATATGTCGTTAGATGATGATCCCTTGGAGACTTCTCCAAGGCTCTACAGAGATCATTTGTTTGGCAATTCTATAGTATAATTAATATTTTTAAAAGTTTCCTGTGAGTATATGATTTTGAAATAGGTTAACATGACGGTGATTCATATTCTTTTGCCAGGAGTTAGTTACCAGTGAATTTTCTATGTACTAAACATTTTTCTCATTCCTTAATAGGGCTTTTGAGAGAATTATAACCGATACCTTTGGGTCTCTTGCCGGTGGGAGAAATGTGGGGTAAAGATGTACAGAATTCAACTGTGATAAGAGTAGTTAGCCTAGCTGTCTTCATGACCCAACCATCAATAGATAACATACAGCCAGAGAACAAATACATTGGGATCCCAGAAATGGAAGAAATCTGTATTTGCCTGGAACTGGGAAGTGTGATGTATGGAAGATGTGGCAATTAGGAAGGGAAACATAGGGCATGCCTTTGGAGAATAGAAAAGTCTGATTGGCAGGTGATATGGAAAAAGTATGGTTCCGTGGACCCTGCGACATAATTTCCATTGAATGCACACCATTCTCCAGGCTCTACACTAAGTACTTTTGTATCTGTCAATGCTTTTAGCTTTTACCACGACTGTGGGCAGTAACACTTAAGTTTATTTATTTTGAGAGAGAGAGTGCGAGCAGGGGTGGGGCAGAGAGGAAGAGACAGAGAGGATCCCAAGCAGGCTCCATGCTGTCAGTACAGTGCCCAACAGAGCTCGAACCCACGAACCATGAGATCATAAACCTGAACTGCAACCAAGGGGTGGATGCCCAACCGACTGAGCCACCCAAATGTCCCTACACTTCTTACTTCTAGAATAAGAAGCTGAGGCTGAGAGAGAGTAACTGACTTGACAAGGTCACCTCGCAGTAACTGGCGTTTGGATCTGAGTAAGAGTGGCTGGTGTTCTGCCACGCACGTGTGATTCTCTTCTGTTTGCCTGCCTTCCTGAGCACCCGTCAGCAGAAATCCCTAGTTTAGTTTTGAAATGTAGTCCTCGACCTCTTGGTTTGTGGCCTGGGTGATCAGCAGTGTGAGCAGAGTAATGGAAAAAAGGCAGACTAAAAACAAATGAAATTGGTGTACAGAGGTGAAGTGTGAGCATTTCACGTCTAAATAAGAGGATGTCCCCTCTGTACCCAGCCCTCCGTTCCCACACTGGGGAATTGGGGGTAAGATGCGCCAGCAGGAAGTGGGAGGAGCAGGTATTCCTGGTAGTGGCGCTGTTAGCGTTGGTCCTGGTGCTGTGCAGGAAGACCCGAGGTGCTCGGTCAAGGTAGAAGTGGAGGGAGGGGCCGCCCCAAGGTAGAAGTGGAGGGAGGGGCCGCCCGGCTGGTGACTGGAGGAGGTGGCAGCCGATAACCACACCAACTCTCCTAGTCACTGTGCTTCGTCCCCTTTCTCTACCGCCACTGCAGCCTTCCCTTCACCTTCCTGAAGGCTGCTGTCATTCCTCCTTCAGACGCCCATATTGGCACGGTGTTCCCAGCTTGAAAACATTCAGGGACGTCCCATTGTTCACCGGGCAAAGCGCAGCCTCCGCAGCCTAATGGTCAACCCCTGGCCGTCCGGCCCTCCTCTCTGCACCCTGCTCTTTATTCCTGCCAAACTAGTCCCCGCCCCCCAACTGCCCCTGTCCACTCGAAGCCCCCGGGGACTCTCCTCCCCCACCTGCAAGGTGCCTGGGCCCCACCTGCCCTGGGGGATCCCGCTCTCGGTCACTGCACGCACCCAACCTGTGCTGGTGACACCTGGCACTGTCGCAGGCTGCGGAACGTGGGTGTACGTTCAAGTGCCTGTGGAAATTGACTCTGGTCTCGAGATACCTAGCAAATTGCTGTTCTGACCCTGGGGGCCTCAGAGGCTATTTAGTCCTGGTGTAAGCGCAAATTAATGTCCTTGGTCAGACTCTGATGTCCTTCCCCAGAAGGATAGGAGTGATTTATTGGCAGTTACTCTATGAATTTTGCTGCTCTGTCAGTGACTTAAGATGGATCGCTCTCTGCTGAGAGGAGGCTCTGCGCCCCTGCTGCTAAGGCGACACACGCACCTTTCTTTAACAGCCACTTGTGGTTTCCGCACTTCCGGAGCCTGGTTGGCCATGTCCTCCTGTCAGAGATAGGACACATGTGCGGTGGATGCAATTTATGGGAAGACAGTGATGCTTTTATTTGCACATTTTGCCTCACGTTAGAAACGTAATTTTTTTTTTTTTCTTTTCAGTGTAGCTCTACCCATTCTGGAAGTAAATTGGCTTTCCCTGGGCGAAGGCTGCAGTTCTGGTGGGAAAGCAACAAGGTGGCAGGAGCCTAGGAGTGGGTAGAAGTGAGTGAGTGGTCCTAGGAAGTGCTGGCAGGGACCTCGGAGAACGCCCGGTCCAACTGCTCATTTGACGGGTGAGACGCGGAGTTCTGGCTTGCTGTGTTTCGCACAGCCAAAACGTGAGCCAGGGATTCAGACCTCCTGACTCTGCGGGCAGCTCTGTGATTCTTACTCCTTTCCCTTTTCTTTCCCTCCCTTCCTCTCCAGGCCACCCCCGATGTTTCTGGATTCCTTTAGGGTTTTACATTTCACTTAGAGCAGCCTTTCCATGTATTGGAAAGGTCTCTGACGTTTCACTGGGAGGAGTGGACTGCACGTACCTCCCTGTGTGTGGAGGCCCGACTGGGGCCCCAGCAAAGAAAGTATTCCAGGACTGTCCCCCGGCTGTATGGACGGCCTGCGGCTATAGCGGGGAGAGAAGTGCTTGAGGAGTGTTAGCTTTTACTGCAGTTCTATTTAAAAATGGAGACTCATGGGGCGCCTGGGTGGCTCAGTCGTTTGGGCGTCCGACTTCGGCTCAGGTCACGATCTCACGGTCCGTGAGTTCGAGCCCCACGTCGGACTTTGGGCTGATGGCTCAGAGCCTGGAGCCTGCTTCCGGTTCTGTGTCTCCCTCTCTCTCTGCCCCTCCCCCGTTCATGCTCTGTCTCAAAAATAAATAAACGTTAAAAAAAAAAATAATAAAAAAAATAATAATGAAAATGGAGACTTATTTGGGAGGTAGCCGCATAATCCTAAGTAGCCTGAATAATGCTTTGACGCTAGAAACGTAAGAACTACACGTGAGTATTTTGACCAGGCCAAGAAGAAACTGGCCTCCAACCAGGTGGTGACGCATGGCTGTCTTCTGGCGTGTATGTTCTGTACTTTGCCTGGAAAATGTGTTCTGTGGATATGGTTTCCCTTTAGATTCCGAGGTCACTTATGTTGAAGTTCACTGCTTTTTATCGCAGTGTTTCCCGCTTCCCCGATGCAAGTGTCCTCGGTGGAACAGCTCCACTCTGCTTCAGTCTCCATTCATTTCTATCTTACTATTGCCTGTAAAGCCTAATAAATAGGCCTTTTGACTCAGGAAATGCATGCAAACAGTAGAGGTTATAGGTGAATTTAGTGTCCCTTTCTTCCTAGTTAACAGTTAAATGGTATCTTTTTTTATGATTCGTCGAAAGAAATACTCTAGCTTTTATTATCCTTTGTTTATGTCATGCATGTGATGTAAAATAATCAGAATGGAATTTGAGATGAATGATATCTTGGAAATTGCCTTCTGGTTCGGCTCCTCACATATTGTAGATGAAGAATCTAAGACCCAGAGAAGAGACTGGTTTTGTTGAAGGTTACCCAGAAGGTAATGACAGCACTATATATGTAGCTCTCGTGCCAGGCCAGTATTCCCTCCACACGTCATCATAAACCTAAAAAGAAAAAGAGGATGGTTGTTCAAACAACGCTTTTCATATGCACCTTTGCCTGCTCCTCAACAAAAGCTGAGGCACATCCAGACCGTTTTTTTCCCCAAGAAATTTAAACTTCTCTTACAAGCCTTGCCATAGTCATTCCGGTAAAGAGACATTTTAGTTGTACGTTTCCCTTCATTTCTTTAGTTCAGTCTAGTAAACGTTTTAGTAAACGTTTATTAAGCACCAACTATAGGCTTAACATTGTGCTAGAGATACAGAGATGGTCCTTGCCTTCCAGAAAATGACCTTGTAGTGTTACTTAAACTACACTGGAAGTATTTCAGAGGGGTAGAAATAACCTCTTCTGTGTTTTATTCATAGAACAATTGCTGAGGCAGGGAGAGAATTCCAGTTTCCTTCTCTATCTTTACCCTACCTACCGGAGATTTGTCCTAATCCACAGCTCTTCTCAGCTTTGACTGAGAACGTGTCTGCAGAGCAGAATCAGGCCTGCTGAAGTTTCTGTTGTGCTGTCTCCTCTGGTGCTGATGTAATTCACGTCTCCGTGTGTGCTTCCCATTCACTCTGCAGGTATAACCGAGACTATGTGGTAGAAGGGGAGCCGTATGCTGGCTATGATAGACACAATGCAGAGGTCGCAGCCTTTCATTTGGACAGGTACGTGCCATCATGGAGGGCTACGTTTGTTTTGTTTCCTTTTAAAAATATCTTGGAGAGGGCCCGTGGCCTCCTTCTAAAGGGAGCAACGCTAATGGCTTTGACTTGGTACCTACTTTAGATAGCTGACCGACAGAGTCTGTTAAATTTGTATGAGTCCCTCATAATCTGGGTGGTTCTAGGAATACCAGGGTAAATATCTTCACTCCACACTTGTTAAGATCATTTCATTCTGGTATGCCTCCTGTTGTCATGAGCGCAGGTGTTCTTGGTAAATAAGAGGGCAGGATGAAAACCAGAGTTGGAACTCAAGTCCCTAAATTGAATTGATTGTTAATTAGACCTGACAGTACTGGTTTTTTGTCTTATTTTTGTTTAAAGTAGGTAATACTGACTTATCCCCATATGCTAGAAGCACATAGCATGACATATATAATGAATTTTATGGTCCTTCATACAAAAAATGCATGGCTTCAATAACCAGAATAATTCTAAAAGAAAAATAGATGTAAATTCTAAAGGTATAAGCTAACTAGGAAAATTAATATTTTTTCAGCAGGTAGCTAGTTTAGGAGTATTGTAACTGAACTGCCTGTATCTCACTTGTTCTTCTGATCAGCTCTTTCCTCAGGGCTTTTTTTTTTTTTTTTAAATGTTTACTTTTGAGAGAGACAGGGACAGAGCACAAGCAGGGGAGGGGCAGAGAGAGAGGGAGACACAGAATCCAAAGCAGGCTCCAGACTCTGAGCTGTCAGCACAGAGCCCGGCACGGGGCTCAAACCCACTAACCGCGAGATCATGACTTGAGCCAAAACTGAGAGCCGGATGCTTAACTGACTGAGCTACCCAGGCGCCCCTCTTCAGGGCATATTGACAGACTTTAAAAGAAATATTCACAGTATTTTTTAAACGAATGTGTAAAGGAAACCAGAAGAAAACAAAGATGGACTTTTGTCTTTTTCTGGATTACGAAGGATTTTCTAGGCACAAAAGCAATAATCGAAAAATCGCAAAGGAAAAGCTATTCGGTAGGCTCAGCTAAATAAAGTTAACTCATATGTCAGGAAACATCAAACAAAATTTAAAATCAAACTAGGAGATAATACTTGAACCTAATGTAATCCAAGCATTAATAGCCTTAATATTATAAATGTTTATACAAATCCAAATATGTGCTAAAACCCTAATAGAAAATGGTCTAAGGACACAGTTGACTGAATAGAAATGATCGGTTGCTAATAAATATGGCAGGGGGTCATCCTCACCAGTAACAGCAAATCCAGTTGAAGGGCACTGGGTGGCTTAGTCGGTTAAGCGTCCGACTCAGTCTCAGCTCAGGTCGTGATCTCGTGGCTTCATGGGTTCGAGCCCTGCATTGAGCCCTGCGCTGGCCATGCAGAGCCTGCTTGGGATTCTCTCTCTTTCCCTCTTTCTCTGCCCTTCCCCAACTTGTACTGTCTCTTTCTCTCTCAAAATAAATAAATAAACTTAAAAAAAAAATCCAGTTGAAACCATGGGATACTACTTTCTTCTGCTGAAAATGGCCAGTATTTTTTTTAAGAGGGTAGTACTTTATTGGCAGGAATGGATTGAGATTCATATGCAGCTTGTGGCATTGTTAAATCGGTTCAGTTTTTCTTTTTAGGAACTCTGTCATGTATCAGAAACCTTAATGTTCCTATTCTTTGGATGAGTAACATAACTACCTGTTCACGCAATTATCTAAGATATTTCTAGGAAGGTGTTTCTAGGAAGTACCGTGGAGAAGTAATGAAATTCAAAGACATATACCCACGATCTTAGCTGGAGCATTTTCAGTAGTGAAAAACTGGTAGCAATCCAAACATCCAGTGATATGGAAAAGGTTAAATAAATGTTCACAACACCATGAATTTTCACTGCCTCTTTTAAGACCTAGCAGTAGAGAGTTAGGTAAATCCTGCTTCTCACTAAATGACATTCTGGAATCAGTCTTTCCAAGACCTCATTTGTTTCCATTTTCTTCATTCCCAAACCCCTTCCTGTTTGCCTACTGATGGACACCAGCCGTGTGTGAAGGTCATTTTCCCATATCTATACCAGTACTTCATAGCATCCAACACACTAATTTGTGTTAATCCACTCAAATAAAGTGGTACATCATTGTTACTTATTTTTGTTTTTCCCCAGTTATCAGCAAAATTGAACGTCTCCTTACCTTTTCACGGCACAACCGCCTGTATGTTAACTTCAAGTGAAGTTGTCTTTGTGCAGAAATCACTGCCTTTGGTGTTAATTAAATACACTAATGTTCCAATTCATGACTTGTGCTTTGGGGGCCTTGTATTTAAAAGTCCTTCCCTACCTCAAAGCCTGCAAGTTATTCTCTAGCCAGTACCCCCACCCGTGTTGTTAACTGCCACTGTGATGTGACCCCTCCGCGCTAAACTGGCTGCTGTTCTTTGGCCTGGCACTGGTCAGTAGGGAGGAAAAGTACTTTCCAACTCTTCTTTCCCATCCATGGCTCCCGACATGTCTCTGCTCTGGGTTGCTATTTCTCTACTACGTTAGGATTTGACCACCTTCTCTGGCCTTGGGAGGTCCTCTCGATGTTTGTTATTTTGACACCTCAGTTGATTAACTTGCTTTTGCGGCTTTTCTAAGATTAAGACAGAGTCAGTCAGCAACCCCGAACAGTGGATTCTTTATTTACGCAGCTACTTAAGAAAATTCTTTTCAATATTTATTTTTGAGAGAGACAGAGACAGAGTGCGAGTGGGGGACGGGCAGAGAGGGAGGGAGATGCAGAATCCGAAACAGGCTCCAGGCTCCGAGCTGTCGGCACAGAGCCTGATGCAGGGCTCGAACCCACAAACTGTGAGATCATGACCTGAGCTGAAGTTGGACACTTAACCGACTGAGCCACCCCAGGCTCCCCTAACATAGCTGTTTTTAAAAGTTTTATAATGACATGAGAAAAGGCTCATGATATAATGATGAATGCAAAGCAGGATACAAAATTGGGTATAGTATAATCTCCGTTGTGTATATACACAAGAGTGTATATGTTTTTCTATATATGTGTAAAGGAAAAAATGCTCATATGCCAAAAGTCCAATAGTTATTTCTGGGCTGTGGAATTATGGGTGATCTTTATTTTCTTCATCATAACGATTCTGTGTGCTCCAAGTCCTGCCCCTCCAACTTTCTTCAGTGAGTGTGTATTTTTTTGCCAGTAAATTTCATTTTTTAAAAAATGATTTTGCTCAACCATAAGGTTATACTTTAGACCATTAGAGAGAAGTTACCTTCGCATGTATCTGTATTTAAGTTGTCCTATGGGTTAATCCTTCAGATTAATCTGATAGTTTCCTGCCAGTGTTCTGTTTTACCCAAAGCTTTGAACCTATGTATGGATTTAAGCCCATTTTTTTAATGCTTTGTTAAAATTTATTTAAAATTTTTTATTATGAAAAATTTCTAACAAATTAGAACAGTATAGTGAACGCGTGTTATCTATTTCCCCGATTTAGCAATTGTTCACATTTGGCCAGATTTGCCTTATCCCTTTTGCTGAAGTACATATTAAAGTAAATGACCTACATCTTGATATTAAGCTCATAAATATATGTACCTTTAAAATAGACTGACCCGCAGGGGCACTGGACTGGCTCAGTCAGTAGAGCGTGCGACCCTTGATCTTGGGGTCATGAGTTCGATCCCATGTTGGGGGTAGAGATTACTTACAAATAAAATCTTCAAAATATATATATTTACCTATGAAACAACAATATCTTTTTAAGACTACTTTGTCAAATACACCCCCAGAGATTTTTCTCTTCTGTTCTTCAACCTCCCAAACCAGGATCCTGGGTTTCCGCCGAGCGCCCTTAGTGGTTGGCAGATTTGTTAATCTGCGGACAGAGATCAAGCCTGTTGCCACGGAGCAGCTGTTGAGCACCTTCCTAACCGTAGGTAAGAAGATTATAGAGGACATTTAAATAGAGGAGTAGTTAATAAGTTATTAACTATCATGGCGCAAGCTGGTTTGTGACTTTCAGGAACTGAAGAACTCAAGGGAGCACAAAACCAAATCAGGTAACTTGTTCTCAGGTCACTGGGGGAAATGGATCTAACGGCAGGTGGCCAGAAGGCGAAAGTTTTCCCTGATGTGTGCTTTGTTGTGTCTGTGAAGTAGGAAGTGACATAGTTTACTGATAGTGTAAGCAGGTGATAACTTCCTTCTGCTTGATCTCAAAGTAAATCTCAAACTTAAATTTTAGCCTGAATGTGTATTATTGACTTGGCGGTGTTTTTCCTATACATGTCCTTTCTTGGGAACTATCTCCTTAGAACTGAGGAAACCCTAAGGCAAGCCTGTAAGAGGGTCAGAAATGCCCTTGTAGGGTTGCGTGTGGGCCTGAAAGATCACCGCTGCCTTCTGCTCTGAAAGGGTCAGCCTATAACTCACTGTGCATGGAACTGGCTGTGGTCCCTCTGGTCTCCGTTCTCCGTCGTCTCACTCCAGGGTGAGGAATCTGAGCTAAATTCTCACTCCAGTTCTCCTTGTGGGCACAGTGAGAACGGGAGGGATTCAGAGGTGCTGGGGGCTCTTGTTTCAGCCTCATCGTGGTGACATTTTCAATGACACAGTGCTCTGCATTATGATATGACTATCGAAACAGCATTGCGAGATGAATTTCAGCTTGCTTGGCTAGAATGAATGGATTTATATTTCCAGTGAGGTGAAATTGAGTATTTAAAGGGCTTATGACAGATTCATCATTCAGAATTTAAACATAGAAGGCCAAGCTACACTGTTCTTACAAATAAGCAAAAACACACAGTGTCATGATTTGTTTCATATATTTTCTAATCATCTTTGCCTGTCCAATTTTATGCTCAGGCAAACACAGATTCCTGCTGGATGAGAGGAGGTCAAGAATAGGCCAGAGCCTCTGCTCTCTGGAGACTCACAGAAGGTTAACTCTCAGACACGGTGCGAGGGGTGGGAGAGGGAGAGGCCAGAAAAAGGTTTGTAGAGGAGGTTATTGTCACTGAGACTGAGTATTGAAGCATCGGTAGGAGCCGCCCAGGCAGCGTCTTCGCTGGGCATCAGGCGAAGTAACAGAAAGGAAGAACGGAGCGAGGGCATAGAGACGGGCCAGTGCGTGGGGTTGGCACACTTGGGGAATGAGCTTCTGGACGCACCCTCAGCACAGAGCAGCGTCTCAGTGGCGCTGCCGGAAGATCTCATGGACCACGTGGCTTAAACAGTGGAGATTTATTTCTCCCAGTCGTGGAGGCTGGAAGTCCGAGATGAGGGTGCCGGCACAGTTGGGTTCTGGTGAGGACACTCTTCCTGGTTTATAGTCAGCCACCGTCTTGCTGTGTCCTCACACGGCAGAGAGAATGAGAGAGGAATCATCTCTGCTGTCTCTTCTTACGAGGGCGTGAACCCCATCATGAGGGCTCCTCCTGGAAGCCCCACCTTCAAATGCCAGCACACTGGGGATTAGGGGTTCAACGTATGAACTTGGGGGTACAGAAACATTCAATCCGTAGCAGCAGGTAGACGGATTTGGCTGGAGGTAGATTTTAAATAATGAGCTGACCTTAGCACAATTTTTAAAAATATGTTATTAGATAACTTCATATAATAGCAACTAAGTTCTGTGTGACCCTTGCAGCTCGACAGAGCACTTACACACAGTTACCTTATTTTGATCGTGTTGACAAAAGAATGAAGTAAGTAAGGGAGATTTACCTATATTTCACACCTGAGAAAGAGGCTAGAAGGAATTAGAGGACTTCCCCAAAGTCACATAGCTACTACTTGTTAGCCAGGACTCAGACCCGGATTTTCAGACTCTCAAATATTTCATCCGCTTATATTCTTTTACAGTCTTTCAGGGGTGCCTGGGTGGCTCAGTCGGTTAAGCTTCTGACTTTGGCTCAGGTCATGACCTCGCAGCTTGTGACACAAGCTGTGAGCCCCGCATCGGGCTGTGTGCTGACAGCTCAGAGCCTGGAGCCTGCTTTGGATTCTGGGTCCCCCACTCTGTCTCTGCCCCTCCCTGCTGCATCTCTTTCTCTCAAAAACAAACATTTAAAAAATGACATTCTTTCAACAAAATTCTGTTTCACTTCTGTGTGGTAGGCTCTGAACCAGGTGCTGAATATACAAAAATGAATGACACCTTCCTGTCTTCCAGGAGTTTCGTCTAACAGGGAAGCCAGACACGTACAGAGAGGGCCTGTGAGCGTGTGGAAGGGAAGGGCAGATGTGAGGGTCAAGGTGACAGTTCGTTAGCGAAGGTGGTATTTCATTCAAGTCTCATAGGGAGAATAGCAATCCTCCAGGAAGGCAGAGTGGGAAGGCACATCCTGGGTGTCTGGACTCTAACCTCTTCTGTACTATAGACTCTTGGCGTGCTAGAGAGGAGCTTTTCTCAAAACAATGTTTTTAAATACATAAATTAGGATACACAGAATTCTAAATGAAACCAATAATATTGAAATATAGTTTTGTTATCAAAAATTAGAAAAAGCAAGTTTGTGATATACTAGTATGTGTTTTGTTATTACTTAACACACGAAATAATAAGATCATAATCATAATCTCAGACTGTGTATGAATGATACTTTGTGCTGTCTGCAACAGTGCTAATATGAAACAAAAAGTCTAATTTCTTCTGTGAAAAAGTCACAGGTGATGCTAATACCACCCTGGTTTGCTCCCTGCCATCATAACTGACGGAAATGCTAAGTTTCAGATAGAAGCCAATGAAAATAAAAATGTAGTTTTGTTCCCATCCGGTGCACGGGCTCCCTGAGTTAACCGTGTTCCAAGTGGCGGGCGGTGCATGGACAAGGTGACGAGAAGTGAGAGAAGCCTGTGGCAAGCTAAGGAGACTGTGTAATTTAGCTAAAGTGAAGGGGGGTGTGGTGCCGGTGAGGGGGAAGGCAGGTGATCCGAACGATGTCGCTGAGGGTCCTTGCGCACCAGGGTTAGAAGTGGTGACGTTTTGCCTAGGCAGCGGGAGGCCGTTAAAAAAGCTGGAGCACGGGAAGATCGGAATGTAATTTTGGAAACCCAACTGTGGCGGCTTCGTGGAGGATGGGGATGAGGTTGGGAAGGGGATGAGATGAGAGATGAGAGCACATAGAGGCTGTGTACGAACCGCGTGTGTGGTACGAGCCAAAGCTGGAGCAAGGACGGCAGAGAGGAAGAGTTAAGACACACTCGAGAATTAAAATGGAACGGATTTGTGAACATTTGGGCTGAGTGGGACAATTGAGAGAGAAGAAAAAATTAAGAATGACTCCCAAGTTCCTGGATTGGATGACTCAGGGTATAACAAAGCTGTTAGCTGTCGTAGGAATGTATGCAAAGGAGCAGACCTGGGGAGGTGAAGAGGAGGAAGACAGTGAATCAAATTTTGGACATTTCGTTTCCTTGTGTGAAATAATAAGAAATAGGTATATTTGGCTCTGCCCCCAGTGCCTGCACAGAGCTCCTAAAACCCTGGTGGATTCCTAAGCAATAACAGCACAGGGGTGTCTCTTGTTCTCTTGAGGTGATGCCACGTGGGCTTCCGGATGCCTCCTGGACGGGAGCTGGTCACCAAAGAGACAAGCCACAATTGGAAGCTTGAATTTTCACCACCACCCGACCCTCCACCTCCCATTCTCCGGGGAGGAGAGGGGTGTTGAAAATAGAGTTAATAATTGACCATTCTTCTCTGAGAAAGCGCTCCATGAAAATGCCAGCAGTATGGGATTTGGGAGTTTCCAGATTAGTGAACCAGAATGCTTCCATATGCCACTGGCCGGGCCCCATGAGGACAGAAGCTCCTTTGTTGGAAACCTTGCCCTGTTTATCTCCATCAGGTTTTTGCTTTGTATCCTTTGTAATAAACCAGTAGTCTAGTGAGTAAACTGGTTTCCTATGAGCCTCTCCAGGAATTTTTTTTTTATTGAGCTATAATTGGCATACAACATTTATCTTAGTTTCAGGTATACATCGCAGTGGCTTCACATTTTATCACCACAATGTCTAGTTAACATCCATCGCCATACGTAGTTACAGAATGTTTTCTTGTGACGAGGACTTTTAAGATCTATTCGCTTAGCAAGTTTCATTATAGTATTATTAACTATAGTCGCCATGCTGTGCTTTACACCCCCAGGAACAACCTATTTCATAACTGGGAGTTTGTACCTTTTGACCCACTTTATTCCATTTTGCCCACCGTACACCCCACCGCCTCTGGCAACTACCAGTCTGTTCTCTGTATCTGAGAACTTAGTTTTGGATTGTTTTTTGGTTTTGTTTTTAGATTCTACACGTAAGTGAAATCAGATGGTATTTGTCTTTCTCTGTCTGGCTTCTTTCATTTAGCATAATGCCCTCAAAGTCCATCCATGTTGTTGCAAATGGCAAGATTTCATTCTTTTTTTTTTATGGCCAAATAATACTTCATTTTGTGTGTGTGTGTGTGTGTGTGTGTGTGTGTGTGTATGTGTGTGTGTGTGTGTGTATACATATATACATGTATGTATATATATACATATATATACATATATACATATATATACATATATACATATACATCTATATATACATATATACATATATATACATATATGTATATATACACACATATACACACACACACACACACACACACATATACATACACATACAGCAATAGTCATTCATCGGTGGACACTTAGGTTGTTTCCGTATCTTGGCTATTGTAAATAATGCCACAGGGAACGTTGAGGCGCCAACCCCTCAAGTTGGTGGGGTTTTTTTTCCAGTAAATACTCAGAATTGTTAGATCATACATTAGTTCCATTTTTTAAGTTTTTGAGAAACCTCCATAGTGTTTACCGTGGTGGCTACATCGGTTCACATTCCCACCCAGTACACAAGGGTTCCCTTTGCTCCGTATCCTCACCAACACTTTGTCTTTTGATTATACCTATTCTAACAGGTGTGAGATGATATCTCATTGTGGTTTTGATTTGCATTTCTCTCGTGATTAATGATGTGAAACACCTTTTTTCTTTTTAAAAAATTCTTTTGAGAGAGGGAGAGAACATGAATGGTGGCAGGGGTGGGTGGTGCAGAGGGAGGAGAGAGGATTGTAAGCAGGCTTTACACCCAGCATGGAGCCCAACACCAGGCTCAGTCTCACAACCATGAGATCATGACTTGAGCTGAAGTCAAGAGACAGATGCTCAACTGACTGAGCCACCCAGGCTCCCCTTTTCAGATTTTCATTTGGATTTTAGTTAGTTAACTAACATACAGTGCAATATTGGTTTCAGGAGTACAATTTAGTGATTCGTCACTTAGATACAACACCCAGTGCTCATCACAGGTGCCCTCCTTAGTACGCATCACTCATCTAGCCCATTCCCCACCCACCTCCCTCCATCAACCCTCAGTTTGTTCTCTATCTTTAAGAATCTCTTATGGTTTGTTTCCTCTCTCTTTTTTTCGTCCTCCCATATGTTCATGTGTTTTGTTTCTTAAATTCCACATATGAGTGAAGTCACATGGTATTTGTCTTTCTCTGACTGACTTCACTCTAGCTCCATCCGCATCGTTGCAAATGGCAAGATTTCATTCTTTTTGACGGCTGACTAATATTCTGTTGTGTATGTATACCACATCTTTTTTATCCATTCTTCAGTTGATGGGCACTCGGGCTCTTTCCATAGTTTGGCTATTGTTGATAGCACGGCTGTAAACAATGGGGTGGTGCATGTGCCCCTTCAAATCTGTATTTTTGAATCCTTTGGGTAAATACCTGGTAGTGCAGTTGCAGGATCGTAGGGTAGTTCTACTTTAACTTTTTGAGGAACCTCCATACTGTTTTCCAGAGGGGCTGCACCAGTGTGCATTCCCACTAGCAGTGCAAAAGTGTTCCCCTTTCTCCACATCCTCACCAACATGTTGTTTCCTGAGTTGTTCTTTTTAGCCATTCTGACAGGTGTGAGGTGGTATCTCATTGTGGTTTTGATTTGTATTTTCCTTGATGATAAGTGATGTTGAGCATCTTTTCATGTGTCTGTTAGCCATCTGGATGTCTTCGTTGGAAAAATGTCTATTCCTGTCTTTTGCCCATTTCTTCACTGGATTGTTTTTTGGGTGTTGAGTTTGTTAAGTTCTTTATCAATTTGGGGTATTAACCCTTTATCAGAGATGTCATTAGCAAATGTCTTCTCCCATTTTGCATTTTAGTTTTGTTGATTGGTGAAATACCTTTTGTGTACCTATTGGCCACTCGTATGTCTTCTTTGGAAAGCTGTTGATTCAGATCTTCTCACTTTTTAAAATCGGGGGTTTTTTTTGCTATTGAATTGTAGGAGTTCTTTATTTATTTTGGATATCAGCCCCTTTTCATTTTGTTGATGGTTTCTTTTGCTGTGCAGAAGCTTTTAGTTTGATGTAGTCCCATTTGTTCATTTTCGCTTTTGTTGCTTTTGCTTTTGGTGTCAGATCCAAAAAAAATCATCACCCAGACCGATGTCAGGGAGCTTACTGCCTATATGTTCTTCTCCTCCTGTTCTTCTAGGCATTTTATGGTTTCAGGTCTTAGGTTCAAGTCTTTAATCCATTTTGAGTTAATTTTGTGTATGGTAAAAGGAAGTGGTCCAGTTTCATTCTTCTGCATGTGGCTGTCTAGTTCTCCCAACAGCATTTATGGAAGAGACTGTCCTTTCCGCAGTGTATATTCTTCTGCCCTAGCAAATTAGTCAGACCCCAGGAAGGGCTTATAGAAACCTCTTGAGTTTTAAGCCAGTCCATGAGAAGCCCAGGTGACCACCTAGACTTACAACTGGCATGTGAATTGGAGCACAGTCTTGTGGGACTAAGACTTTTTTTCCCCTTAAGTTTTTAATCTTTCTAATTTTATTTTATTTATTTTACTTTTTTGAGATTCTATTTTTAAGTAATCTCTATACCCAATATGGGGCTTGAATTTACAACCCCAAGATCAAGATGTCACATGCTGTACAAACTGAGCCAGCCAGGCTCCCTTAATCTTTCTTATTTATTTTTTTATTTCTAATTTTATTTTTTAAATTTACATCCAAATTAGTTGGCATATAGTGCAACAATGATTTCAGGAGTAGATTCCTTAATCCCCTTACCCATTTAGCCCATCCCCTCTCCCACAACCCTTCCAGTAACCCTCTGTTCTCCATATTTAAGAGTCTCTTATGTTTTGTCCCCCTCCCTGTTTTTATATTATTTTTGTTTCCCTTCCCTTGTGTTCATCTGTCTGTGTCTTAAAGTCCTCATATGAGTGAAGTCATATGATATTTGTCTTTCTCTGACTAATTTGACTTAGCATAATACTCTCTAGTTGCATCCGCGTAGTTGCAAATGGCAAGATTTCATTCTTTTTTTTTTTTTTTTTAAGATTTCATTCTTTTTGATTGCCGAGTAATACTCCATTGTGTGTATATACACACCACATCTTCTTTATCCATTCATCCATCGATGGACATTTGGGCTCTTTCCATACTTTGGCTATTGTTGATAGTGCTGCTATAAACATGGGGGTGCATGTGTCCCTTTGAAACAGCACAGTTGTATCCCTTGGATAAATGCCTAGAAATGCAATTGCTGGGTCGTAGGGTAGTTTTATTTTTAGTTTTTTGAGGAACCTCCATACCATTTTCCAGAGTGGCTGCACAAGTTTGCGTTCTTGTGGGACTGAGACTTTAACTTTTGGAGTCTGGTGCTGTCTCTGGGTAGATAGTGTCAGAACTGAGTTGAATTGTAGAATACCCAGCCGGTGTCCCAAGAATTACAGTTCTACACAGTGGAATTTGATACAAAGTCTTACCTTGACAGGAACATCCAGGGGTAAATGTTGACCGGTCATTTAGGTGCTGAGGTCTACAGCCTAGGAGAGAAGTATGGACCGGAAGTATGGATTTGATTATTACAGGTTCATTCAAGGAGAACATGGAGACGAAGGTGATCAGAAAACCAGTTGTAAAAGCTCGATGCATCCAGGAAATAGTAAAAGATTCAGAGCCTAGGTTCATGGCAATGAACAGGGATATTGAAGTCTGGAAAGGTAGATTGGAGGGCAGATTATTAATAACAAGTAGATGACATTGATTGGTCTCTGACACTGTGTCAGGCTCCGTGGCGAGCATGACTGTGGGTTATCCCATTTACTTTTCACAACCCAGTGGAAGAGGGCTGCTCTCTCCATTCTACAGAGGAAGCTCAGAGAGGTGAGATGACGTGCCCAAAGTCTCACGTCTAATGACGTCTAAGTCTCACGTCTAATTGCGATCCATATTTTAACCCCAGAAACCTGACCCTACTTCGCACTCAGCCAGTACACCATACTCCATTCAGTTACAAAGGGTCTTAGCAAACCCAGGAGTTTGGGTTTTGTCAGAGAGGCAAGCAGGCTTTGCTGCAGTGTTCTGCTTGTTTTTAAAAAAATTTTCAAATCAGTAAGACATTCACACAACTCACAATTTTTAAAAAATATTAGAAAGATTATAAGAAAAGTTTCCCCCTCATCTCTCCATTCCTTCTCCTTCCTCCCAGTGGTCATCTCTGTTAGTAATTTCTTTATGTCCTTTTTTGTATCAATACGAATGTATATTTTTATTTAACTCTGCCACTTTATAATACATATGTCATACTGTACGTACTTTTGCATCCTCTTCTTTTACCTGATATGTCTTAGAAATCTATTATCATATAAAGAGCTGCTTCATTCTTTTGTTGCTTTACCAGCTGTACAGTGCTCTGTTGTATGGATCTGCCATGACTCATTTAAGCAGACCTTTATTGGACATACAAGTTCCAGTATTTTTTTACAACCAGTGTTGCCCAGAATTAACATGTACACATGTATAACTTCATACATGATCAAATATATCCAGAAGCGAAAGCGCCGGGTCAAAGGGCACATGTACTTTTACATAGATGTTGACCAGTTTACGTTCCCAGTAGTGATGCGTGAGAACCCCTCTTTTCCATTAGCATCAGCAACAGCATGTTACCGAGCTTTGGCTTGTGTGTCGTCTTTTCATTTGCTTAAGAGCCGTTTGTATTTTCTTTTAGCTGTCTTTGTGTATCCTTTGCTCATTTTCAGCTCTGCCACTGCTCTTACCAAATTATCGGAGCTCATACATAGGGAAGACAGCCCTTTGTGATACGAGATATAAATATTTTTCCCAGTTCTTTTTTTTGACTTTGCTTATGGTATCATTTTGCGTTATAGAAATTTTTTGTTTGTTTTTAATGTGATCGATCCATCTTTTCTTACAGATTTTCTGATTTTGAATCATAGTTAGCCTTGCTTGCTCGAAGATTATGGAAGAATTCCGCCTTTTTAATTTTAAGTACTTTTATAGTTTTATTTTTCACATTTAACTTTTTGACATAGTTAGAATTTACCCTGGTGTGTGGATGAAGTATGGCCCCAGCTGTTTGTGTCATTTTTCTGGGTGGCTGTCACTTGTCCCATTAGTTATCCCAGCTTACGACAGCGGTGGTCTTTTTCCCCCTGAAATAAATTTTCGTTTGTATGTGTTTCAGTTTCTGGACTTCCTGTTCTGTTCCTGTCTGTTCATGAGTTGATCTATGGTTTAATTATTGAGGTGTCATGGTATGTTTTGAGAGGGTTAGTCCCGCTCTTTGAGATTTATTTTAAGAGTTTGCTAATAGTTTTTTTCTTTTTCCTTATTACCTTAAAAATCGTCTTATCCAGTTACCCTCTAAAAGATCTGTTGGTATTTCCTTATTTTGTTTTGTTTTGTTTTGTTTGGAGAGAGAAGAGCACACAAGAGAGCATGAGCGTGCAAGTGGGGGAGGGGCAGGGAAAAGGAGGGAGAGAACCCCAAGCAGGCTCCGGGCTGCCAGCACAGAGCCCGACATGGGACTTGATCTCATGAACCGTGAGATCATGGCCTGAGCCAAAATCAAGAGTTGGACACTTAACCAGCTGAGCCACCTAGGTGCCCTGATCTGCTCGTATTTCTGATGGGATCAAGTTAAATTTATAAGTTTATATTTTTATAATTATAAACATTATATATGTGGTATATTGTTCAATTAATTCAACTATTCTTTACCTAGAGATGTTTTTAAGGTACAAGAGTGATATAATCAGCTTTGTGGGTGGGCGTGGAGTGGTTTTATTTCTATGGAGTGTGTGCTGTGCTGGGGGCTGGAATTACCAGAATGTTTGATTGCTTTCCATCTCTTTAGGGACACGTGTGCGTGAGAACATGAACAGTTATTGAAGGAGTATGTGAAGGGGCTACATGGAGGAAATTAGCTCATTTGATGGCTATATTTAATAGTGATGGAGGGCCAAGAAAACATCACTTACCTTTTAGATTTGGTGTTTTAAACTTTTTAAAAATATTTTCTTTAATGTTTACTTATTTTTGAAAGAGAGAGGGAGAGAGAGAGCGCGTGCCAGCAGGGGAGCGGCAGAGAGAGAGGGAGACAGAGAATCCCAAGCAGGCTCCAGGCCCTGAGCTGTCAGCGCAGAGCCCGACGTGGGGCTCGAACTCACGGACCGTGAGATCATGACCTGAGCCGAAGTCGGAAGCTCAACTGACTGAGCCACCCAAGTGCCCCTAAACTTTTTATTTATTTACTTTTTAATAATTTTGTTTTAAGTTTATTTATTTTGAGAGAGAGAAGGAGAGCAAGTGGGGCAGGGTCAGAGAGAGGGAGAGAGAGACAATCCCCAGCAGGCTCTGCACGCTCAGCACAGAGCCTGATGTGGGGCTCGAACTCACAAAGCATGAGATCATGACCTGAGCTGAAGTCAAGAGTCAGACGCCTAGCCAACTGAGCCACCCCGGTGCCCCTAAACTTCTTATTTTGAAATAATTTTAGATTTATACAAAGGTTGCAGAGATGGTCCAGAGTCCCCCAGATTCCTTAAACACTTTTCAACCATTGGAGAATAGGGTGCAGACATGAATACGCTAGTGAATGAGGACTTCAGTATTTCCCAAGCACCAGAACACCCTCCTACACAGCTGCATTCAGTCGGCAACATCAGATTATTTGCCGTTGATGCGGCATCAGCGTCTAACACACAGACGTTGTTCACATTTCGCCACTTTCCCTGTAATGTCCAGAACTCCGTCTAGGATCGTGTGTTGTGTTAGTTGTCATTTTAGCTTCACTCTCCTTGTTTTTTCATGACTTTGAACATTTGGTAACAGTGCAGGCCAGTTACTTTATAGAATCTCTCTCTTTTTTTAATGTTTGTTTATTTATTTTGAGAGGGAGCACCCACGCACACGAGCTGGAGAGGGACAGAGAAAGAGAGAGAATCCTAAGCAGGCTCCGCATCTCCAGCGCAGAGCCCAATGCGGGGTTTGAACTCACGAACCCTGAGATCATGACCTGAGCTAAGATCAAGAGCCAGACATTTAACTGACTGAGCCACCTAGGTGTTCCTATAGAGTATCTCTTAATTTGAGTTTGTCTGATATTTCCTCATGATTTAAAAGTTTGAGTGGGAATACCAGAGAAGTGCTATTGTGCTCTTCTCGGTACGTCGTATCAGGAGGCACATGATGTAGATTTGTTGCTGTGCCCCATTACAGGTGAGGTTAACTTTTTTAATGTTTATTTTTGAGAGAGCAGAGAGAGAGAACATGTGTGAACGGGGCAGAGAGAGGGGGATAGAGGATCCCAAGCGGGCTCTGCGCTGACAGCAGAGAGCCGGAGGTAGGGTTTGAACTCACGAACCGTGAGATCATGACCTAAGCCAAAGTTGGACACTTAACCGACTGAACCACCCAGGCGCCCCGGTGATGTTAACTTTTATCACTTCATGGTAGGCATCTGTAAGCTTCCTCCAGTGTAAAGTTAGTATTTTATACTTATTAGCAATTACTGAATACTTTATTGTGAGGTGCTCTAGAACTGTAAATATTCTATCCTCATCGAACTTTTACCCACCAGTTTTGTTTGACATTCATTGATAGTTCTTGCCTGAATCAGTTACTACTGTGATAGTTGTCAAATAGTTATTTGCTAATTTTATCATTCTTTCTAGACTTAATAGTCTCCATTCTGTTAAAGGGCAGAATTCTCCCCCGGTGACCAACATTGATTTAGTTATTTGTTGATATTACTATGAACTCTCAGACTCTTAATTTACTCAGAGTTATAATTTGTTGTTACTTCTTTGATGCTCCAACTGTCCCAGATTTGACCAGTGGGTTTTGGAATGTCCCCATCATTCTCTGAGTGCTTCCCACCTGGCATAGCAACATGACCCAGATCCGTCTCGTACTTTCCCTGCCCCCACCCTAGAGTCACCTGTTTCTCCAAGGAGCCCTCGGTCCTTTTAAGATAGTAGTAAAATGGTATTTAGAAACTAGTATGGGAGTGCTAAGTGTGCTCATTACTGCTTGCTTATCGTTTCCAGGTTTTTTCTCTTGAGGGGCAGAGGTCGGAAAGCTGTGTACACACACACGTCTGTGTAAATATGCATGTATACACTCACAAACATCTGTGTGTTTTTCTATACCTGTGTGTTAAAGCTCTCAAACCAGGAGTTCCAATTCTGATTCAACACCACAAGATTTATTCTGGTTTTCTCCCTTTCTGTGTGTTAATCTCCCTTCTCCATCTGAGAACCCTGGTTCCCATTATCCTCAGTGTATTTATTTGTGCTACACCCCACTCCCACCCCCATGTACCCAGACTCCCAGCCCATAGCCTGACCCCGTGCAGGCCCACTCCCCCTCCCCTGGGCGCTCCGGCCAGTGTCAGCCCTGACCGAAGAGAAGAGGGCGTGACTTTTCTTTACTTAAAGTGAGTTCGGAAAGATACTTGTGACACCACTTGACTCCTGGGAGAGGGACTGGCTAGCAGGGACACAGAGGGCAAGGAACTGTTTCAAAGACGTCCTTTTGTGCCTTCCGACATTGTTTTCTCACCGTGTGCCTTTATTACCTGTATAGAAAATAAATGGATGTTTAAATATTCAGGATCATTGTTCTCACAGTATTTGTTCACTTAGCTGCTCCCTTTGACATCGTCGGGGAGAACTTGGAGTCTTCCTTTCTTCCTTAAGTGTATTTGCCTCCTTTCTCCGCTTCAGGAAATAACACTTGTTTCTACGGGAAGTGTTACTACTGCCGAGAAACAGAGCCAGCTTGTGCCGATGGAGACACAATGGAGGGGTCTGTCACGCTGTGGCTTCCGGATGTGTGGCCTCTGCAGAAACACCGACACCCGTGGGGCAGGACTTACCGAGAGGGCAAACTGGCCAGGTGCGTGCTCCTGTGGCCGGGCCGCCACCTCGTTCTGGCCTGTGCCCGGCCAGCCGCCGCGCCGTGTAGGAGCCAGGGCTTCCGTCCAGGACCACACAGGGCTGGGAGGTGAGGGTTGGGGGCAGCCCGCCAGGCGGGGACGTCTCTTCTCTGTGTTTGAAACGGCGCCAGGTAGAGCGCGGGCGCCCGGTAAATACCCCCGGCGGTGCCCCTCGCCTCCAGGTGGGAGTACGACGAGAGCTACTGCGACGCCGTGAAGAAAACGTCCCCTTACGACTCCGGCCCGCGCCTCCTGGACATCATCGACACCGCAGTCTTCGATTACCTGATCGGCAACGCTGACCGCCATCACTATGAGAGTTTTCAAGACGACGAAGGCGCTAGCATGCTCATCCTTCTCGATAATGCCAAAAGGTAGGGCCACGCGGCTATCCTCGTCAGTTCGGGGAGTCTGCGCGTACAAGGGCGCGTTCGCGGGTGCCCCGGAAAACGTCCGGAACGCGGTCGCCAGAAGGCGTCCTTCCCGTTTTTGGTCAGGGTCTTCGCCCTTGGCGCCCATCCTTCCATCTGTACGCCCTCCACCCTCAGGGGTCTGAGGGCTTTAAAAAGTGGAGAAGTGGGGTTTTTCCGTAGGAGGCAAAGACTATGATTCTCAACACAGACTGCGGGACAACAGGGGGGTTTTTCCAGAACCACTTCTCATTCATTCTGAATTACTGCTAAGATCATTTTTACATCTGCTTGGAATCACTGTTAGCCTTCCGAGCAGCTTCTCCTGTCTGAATCTGGCCATCTGCTTTCTTGTAGGAATAGATGAGCCAGCCCTGCTCTGATTGGTGATTTGAAGTAGAGCAAGTGGGAATCATGTGACCAGCGTTTATTTCTCTTCCCACCCTTTAAAGCCTTTCTAGGTTTCGGGGTCTTCAGGCCCTCCCTTTGGTCCCCGGGCTCCACCCTGTGTTATGTGGTTATGCCTCAGCACCTTGCCGTAGCTGGCTTCTAGAAGAGAGGAGCCTTGTAGATGAGCGCGTTTGTTGTTGGATACTGCGGTACAGGCTGTTAGGGATCCCATGTCTAATTGGTCATGCCCTGTTTATTTTTAATTTAAGTGATTTGAGCCGTGGGAGCATGAAATTATCTAGGATCACATTTGGGTTTTCTTAGAGAATTTGCTCTTGCCCTGATGCTAAGCGGGGAACTGGTGCCACTAACTAATTCACTAAGTATTAATTTAATTTTCAGCTTTGGGAACCCGTCTCTGGATGAGAGAAGCATTCTTGCCCCCCTCTATCAGTGTTGCATGTAAGTTACACACATCAAATACATCGGCCAGTGTTGTCTTCCTCTCCAGGCTCAGGGAACGGTACAGTAATTTCCTTGGCCTTAAGACTTCCTAATACCTGACCAAGTGCTTTTTATGCTTTTCCAACCCAGAACCCCTGGAATTCAAAAGTCATTGCAAATTTTGTATGAATAGAAATTTTCAGTCTGTTCAATAATACATATTCACATTTGTTTTACTATCAGAAAATAGTCCTCTGTCCAGCAAAAATCTAGTACAGTCTGCATCCCTGGCTGCTGTATTGTTTACCTTGGGGTTTGAGGTCCTCTCACTTCCTCACTACAGACCACCTGAAGTTTGCATATCTCGATTTGTTTTTTTTTTTTTTAATGTTTATTTTTGAGACAGAGAGAGACAGAGCATGAACAAGGGAGGGTCAGAGAGAGGGAGACACAGAATCTGAAACAGGCTCCAGGCTCTGTGCTGTCAGCACAGAGCCCGACGCGGGGCTCGAACTCACGGACCGCGAGATCATGACCTGAGCCGAAGTCGGACGCTTAACCGGCTGAGCCACCCAGGCGCCCCTGCAAATCTCGATTTGAAGTTGTGTAAACCAGAAGTAACTTTTTTATAGTCACTTAGTAATTTATTTTTTTTTTAAGTCTGTATTAGAAAACAAAGAAATTAAAAGGTAAATCAAAATGAAAGAAAGAACCGGGCTCTCAGAGCTCCATTTCAGATTATTATTGCTGGTATTATTTGATTATTTTATTTTATTTTATTTTATTTTATTAAGTTTATTTATTTATTTTGAGAGAGAGCACACAAGCAGGGGAGGCGCAGAGACGGGGAGAGAGAGAGAGAATCCCAAGCAGGCTCCACGCTGTCCGCACAGAGCCTGATGCAGGGCTCAATCTACCAACCATGAGATCACGACCTGAGCCAAAATCAAGAATCCAACGCTTAACTGACTGAGCCACCCAGGTGTCTCTACATAATTTTTTTTTTTTTTAATTTTTATCTATTCACCTTGAGAGGGGCAGGGGAAGAGACAGCACGAGTCGGGGAGGAGCAGAGAGAGGGAGACAAAATCCCAAGCAGGCTCCGCGCTGCCAGTGCAGAATTCGGCGCGGGGCTCGATCTCACGAAACCTCGAGATCATGACCTGAGCTGAAACCGAGAGTCGGACTCTCAACCGACGGAGCCCCCCAGGCGCCCCAGTTATTTCTTGACTTTTGCCTACCAAGCCAGCTTTAAACTCCTTTTGATAGTAAGCGGTTTTATGTAATCTGCCTTAAAACTTTCTTGCAGCATTCGGGTTTCTACCTGGAACAGACTGAACTACCTAAAGAATGGTGTGCTGAAGTCTGCCTTAAAATCCGCCATGGCCCATGACCCCATCTCCCCCGTGCTGTCTGAGCCTCACCTGGACGCCGTGGACCAGCGGCTCCTGAGCGTCCTGGCCACCGTGAAGCAGTGCACTGACCAGTTTGGGGCGGACGCTGTGCTGGTGGAAGACAGGATGCCTCTTTCCCACTTGTAATTCGCCACACAAAATAAGTGAAACTACTTTTTACAAAGCTAGAGAAACAGCACAATCACTTCCAAATGGTATGAGATGGATTGGAAACGGCCAGCGGCAAGCTCTGGGTGACAGGGGACAGGGTGGCCTTGGATTCCTTTGGTGATTTCTGTAGGAGAAACTAAAGCAGAGACGACAGGTTGCAGGCCCCAGGAGCCTTCCCGCCAGACCACCCGACCCCCTCGGCATCTGCGCACCCCCGCGGTGGGCCTCCTGCTTGGTCCGTCCTAACTCACGCGCCAAAGGGTGGATCGAGGTGTGGCGCCTGGATGGGTTGATGCTGGGGCTGGTTCTGGAGCCTGTAGTTTGAGTTCATCTTCTAACCCTTTCTCCACACCTGTGGATTTTCTGAGAACACCTTGTAATCTCTTGAGTCCTTTTGTAACCAGGACTAGTCCAGTTGGGAGTTTTCCTGCCTCCTGAGGAGTAGCAGCCAGTAAGACCTGGCGTTCTGTTGAGCCCAAATAGCATGCTCTCCTGGGAGGGGTATGTTTTTAGGATAGAATTAGTGGGAAAGACAAAGGCAGGAAAGACGCTCGGGCTCCTTCCTAAGTGATTGGGTGGTAGTGTTCTTCGGGATAGTTTAGAGGAGGGAAGAAGGGGCAGAATCAGAATCGGAGAAGCCCCCCTGGCAGGTGCGTAAACGCAGACGTGACTCGAACCTCAGCGAGACCCGCATTCCCACAGTGGTGTCCCAGTTAACCTGGAAGTTGTCCAGGCGTGATTCTCTCACGGAGACTTTCTTTTTCCCTTTTGCCCCAAGCAGGCACATCTTTTCTAAATTAACAAAGCGAATTGAGGTGATACCTTGAATAAGAGTGAAGTTGCCTGTGATCTCTGCCATCCTGATTTCTTTTCGGAAATGAATTTCCACCTCAGCCTTTAAGGCATTTGGTCACCGAAGCCTCTGTTCCCGAGAGAATGGCAATGCTGTTTGTGCCTTTCTCATGAGAACGACCAGCTTGCTCCCGGAGCGGACGGTGCTCGTCCTGCTGGTGGCTGGACCTGTCCTGTGACTTGGGCCTTGCAGCAGAAGATTGGGAACAAAAATTTTAAGCATTCTGAGCCTTAAAATTAAGGAGGTCACCAGGGAGGGCCTTAAGATTTTGATTTATATCAAGCCCTAACGTCCTCATTTCATTTCATCGGGCGTTCTAAACCGGTGGTGTAGGATCGTTTTTCCGTGTCCTCTCACTGCCCATGACCCAGGCTCAGTGCGGTCTGTGTTCCTGCAGAGCGACTTGGACCCATAAGCAGTTGCGGTAAAGCACAGGGCCCGAGGGGGACAGGCTCGGTGCGCCCGCCCACCGGGGGACCCATCTCTCCTGCCTCTTGTCCGGGTGCCGGTCCAGCGTCTCACTTCTGTCAAGCAGGGACTGGTACTTAAAGCGTGTGGGCGAGCCGATTTAATGCCAGCCATCGGAGACCGGTGTCAGGCAGCCACCCTTTCGAAAACAGCCTAGAATGTATGCCCTGATTTTCTCGCATTGAAAGGCCGCTAAGTAACCTGTCACCACTTAACAACAGCATGAGGTCAGGATGCTTTTGTGCTTTGTATGTACGTTTCGAGACAGACACAAGAATGGGTTGGGCTCCTTAAAAAAGGAATTTAAGAAGACAGGTATTAGCACAAAACACTGAAGTCGGGTCAACAAAAGGAGGCCTTAGATTCCGATTTTTAAGGCCATTTACAGTGTGTATCAAGTGAAATTCACAGTTGAGCCTGAGAACACCTTGGGTAGTGCTGACCCAGAGTATCAGGGAGCTGGCCGGAGGCAGATGGCGGGAGGAGGCCGGCGCCGCCCGCGTGGGTGAATGTTAGTCGAACTAAATGACGGATCGGTGCTCCTGCAGACACGTGGCACCGGGAGTGTGTCCCAGTGGGATGGGCGAGAATTGATCTCGAACTGGGAACTTCATTCATAATGTTGAGGGTAGAAGATACTGCTAAGGAAAAAAGCAGGAGGGAGAGCTGCTTTGAAAATGTCACATCCTTTTTTTTCAAAACATTGCAGAAATGTTTAATTTCATTCTCTTTTCTGTTTTAAACTTCATGATCTTAAGAGGTGTTCAGATCTATCGTGGTTGAAGTCATATGCTAATAGGGTGGTCGTGACAAGACTCTTAGAACAGATTTATGTTCTAATCAGGATTGGATTAAGCTAGGAAAGCATGTTTAGGCACATCTTGGAAAAAACCAAGCATAGGCTTATAGCCCTAAAATTCAGAAAAACTAAATTCTCTTTGAAAATGGAGGTAGATATCTTTTCAAGTTCTGTGACCCTGTCCTCTTTGTGGTTTATTTAGCGCTATCATACTCAGACAAGTTGCTGAAAGTGTTCTCGGGCAGCCCGAGGTTGAGCGTGCCTGGGGGAACGTGTAAAGGTAGACATGGGTACGTTTTAATATTGTCAGACGAGGAGAATCAGGACTGCCTGCCATTTCCTTACCTCCTCCCACTTCCTAAATATGTTTCTTCCAGAGTTTGGGGAAATATGGGTATGGAAGTTACATTCTAAATTATTCTTTAATATGAGGTTATGTTGTGGGTTCGGATGTAAATAATTGTCTGTGCAAAACAAATTAATAGGATCTGATTTGCTCAGAGTTTTGTTCAATAATATATTAATAAGGCATTTCTCCCTGTTGCACTGAGGACTGATGTGTCAAATGAAATTTAAGGAGGAAATGGAAGAATTCAGGTACATCCATTGCATATTATTTTAGAAAAGATGAATCCTGTGTACGTGGCAATTTTCCAGTGTCACCTGAACAACGAATTCTCCCAAGGAAATTCATCTTTTCTTTTTCTTAAAAGAAAGGAAAAAAAAAAAAAAAGACTTCCGGCTTTCCCTTCCCATCCACCATATCCTTCAGCTTCCGTTCTCAATGGTCCCTGTATTCTTGTTTGACCAGTGACAGGAAAACAGCATCTGTCAGGGAGCTGTCTGGTAAGAGTTACCTTATGAGCTGGAGCTTCAGGAAACATGAGTAAAGGCGTACATATGTATATAATCGTAGATGTATTGTAGCAAGAAAAAAATGTATTTATTTTCACACAGGGAAGCACTGACTTATGTTGCTGAAGAACTTGAAGCTAGTGAAAGGTTCTCTTCTCAGTCTCTGAGAGTGGACCCCAAGTGACAAAGACCATTCACTGAGCAGGCGCCCGCTGAGCCGCTCCGCTGAGCCAGCCGTGGCTAGGCACACGAGCGAGCCACACAGACCTGACTTCGTGAAACCTATTGTCCGGGGAAGGCCAGGTTTTCTCCCTTCGATTCCTCAAGTCTGGGTTGCAAAGGCAGGGGCCGGGGACTCTACTGCCACAGGTTTCTAAGGAACCAAGGTGTTACAAGTACAAAATGATTGCGGTGGGGGGCGGGGAACTGGGAATAACTTACTGGGAAGCTAATTTATTTGCTAAAGAGGAGGTGTGGGAATCAGTACCCTCCGTTTTGATCTGCCAAGGATTTCCTCTCAGAGCTGTTGCACAAACAGAGGTGGGGCTTGGGAAGACACCAAACAAGACAGATATGCACCTAAATTTCTAATGTGTTCTATGGGTTTCAATTCTGAAAAAGAAATAAATAAAGATTTTATTAAGTATTGATGTAGCATCTTTTCCTCTGATTCCTTTTTTCCCCTTGTTTCAGGATACTTTCAGTGTTTTTCTGTTCCAATTTCCTGTTTTGTTAGGGGACAGAAAAAGATTACATCTTCTACACCCACGGAAACTTCCGCGGGGGCTGTTGCACGACATCCGACGAGTGAGACCTGTGCACTTCCTTACCAGTCTTCAAAAGGCCCATAGCAGGTTGTGACTCTACCAGAAGGTCCCATTAGATAATTCATAGGCGCTATTTGTATACTTAGTAGTTCAGTCCACTCTTGCAGCTTCTTTGGAAGTAAAGAATCACAAACCCTGAAGAACTTGTCAGTATGGTACCATACAGGCACGGAGAAGAGCCAGGGCCCCTGATTATTATTCTTAGGACACCCAGGTTTTTAACTTGGGAAATAGAAATCCAGCATCATAAACCTCAACTAGCTGAGGAGACGCTTTAAGGATTTTTTGCTTGCTTTGCCACAGTTTTGCGCCAGTTTTTGTCATGTGCATTTGGATAGCAGTGGGAGGCCCGGTCACTGACTGCCCCCCCGCACGTGATCCTCTTCCTGGTGAGATTCAGGCTTCGTTCTCAAGCGTGTCAGAAAGACTGGTATTAAAGCTTGAAAAAGACGACTGGGAGTAGGGAGGCTTTATTTGGTCTCTGGCAGACATCTGGGCTGTGGGTGACCCCTTAGAACTCACAGTCCCAACAGAAGAGAACTGAAGCCCTCGAGCGTGTCGGGAACGATGGAAATGAATTACAGGACAAACGGGAGCGGGAACGAATCCCAGAGGGGCGGGGGGCGGGGGGGTGAGAGGTAGGCAGAACCTACACTGCGGAAGCGGAGACTGATCCAGGCTAGCCGTGTGTGTACAACCCCGACTTCCGAAGTGCACAGCCTCCTGGGCCTGCACTGTTTTATCCGTTTCGGGGTTTCCTGTGGTTTTCATCAGGTGCATTCCGTCTCTGGAGAGGACACTCTGAGTCCGCTGTGTTGTCACGTGCTCTTCAGTATAGACCTTAAATGGAGGAGCCATCGGTGCACAGGTGAGCTCTGAAACGATTTTATGGTTTCAGTGTTTGCTTTTTACATGCAAGTTTAATTGGAGATAAAGGCTTGAGTTTTACTCAAAGATTGTCTCGGGACAGATCGTGTTCTGTCTCCAGCAGGGTCGGGAAGATGTCTATTGCAAAGCTTGGTCCCATTTCAGTGACCTCAGTATAGGTGTTGAGTGCCCATTTTCTCTTAGACTTTGTTGAAATGCAGATTTGGGTTGAGTAGGTTTGAGTCTGCATTTCTAACAGGCTCCTGGACGACACCAGTGCTGCTGGTCCCTGGACCACACTTGAGTAGCCAAGGAGTTTGCTTACTACTTGTCGTGGCTGCCTGTAGTTTTCACAACAGCCTCTAGATGTCACCGGCAACTATGAGATCCGGTGCTCCTAGGCTGGCCCCCAAACCGCCTCCAAGCCCTGAGAAAAATGTCAGCAATTTATTTAAACTGGAAGCTTGTCTAAAAACCGGTGTTTGGATCCGTTGCTTCTACGTGGAACTGACAAAGGCGGGGGAAAAATGTTTACCTTTTAGGAAAAAAATGTCTTCTTGAAATTAAGATGTTTGTCCAGGAACTTTCCAGCTACCTGCTTTATTTACCACTAAATGCTAAACTTAAAACACTGCAGAAATTAGCAGTTAGTCCTACATGAAAGTTACAAGCAGAGACAGAGTTATTTTGTTTTAAAACCTGGGTTTTTTAAAAGAAACTAGTGTTAATATTAGTAACTTTATCACCATAAATCCACTTACAAACATCACTAGTATAAATAAAATCATTCAAGCCTCCCCTATAAACCATCCACAGCTTCATCCAGGCTGGGGCATATGTAATAACAGTTAACATGTAGCTGAATGAGCTCACGAACACTCACAGCTTCCCTGTCAAGCGACTTCTAATATGCCATTCTGTAGGTGGGGAAACTGAGGCACAGGGCAGCTAATACCCAAGCTCAAACATAGAAAATGGGAGGGGCCATTCAGTTAATCCCTATACTGGGTTGCCATTCATGCCCATTTACTGAACGAGTTCACGTTTTCAATTTCCAAATAGTAAAGGTGTGTTCCTTCCATGAAAGGTTGGCTGAGCTTGACTGCAGGAGGGGCAGTGCCGGTGTCCTGGCCCCGCTCTGTGGGAGGTTTAGGTTCAGTGTTGACCTCATGAGGCGAAGACATACAATATGCATACGCATAACCACTTTCCAGCTTAACCGTGGTGGTGTCCTAACAAAGGTCCTTCCCTGGTTTCTGCAGCTGTTCGAAAGGGCGCATTTGGCCAGCTGTCGAGGAAGGAGCAGAAGTGGCACTGAGTGTGATCTAAGAGACTGCGGCATTGTGAGACCCGGTGCTAGGGCTCCCCTTACTGTCTGCTGAGCCCACCCTCAAAGCCAGTGAGCCTGGGCCATTAGCCAAGGCCCCGGATCTCTAGACCGCACTTTCTTCCAAGGACAAGATGTCTCCCATTAGGCCAGTGGCTTCAGTCACCCCAGTGATTTTGGAAAACGCATCAAGCTCTTCCGAAATCTAACAAGCTTGTTGCCTTCTCACGTCGTGGAAAAGGGGTCCCAAAGGAAAGGGGCCCTCAAGTCTTGCCAGTGGTGTCCGAGAAGCCGCTCGGTGTCACAAGCACTTGAAAGTTGCAAACGTAGCCAAGAGAGAGCCCACAGTCTTCAGCCTAACTTCCTTGTAATGAGACTTGCTCTTCCCCCGACCGGGAGTTTCCAAAAGCCAAGTATCTCCAGACTGCAGCCCTCCGGCTTCCTCTTGCGTGGGTGTGCTCCCAGCTGTGGAAACCCGCCGTTCCTCGCGCCGTTTCACTTCCCCGGCGTCCCGGGGCCTGTCCCCGCTCAGCGGACCCGGCCGCCTCCAGCTCCCGGTGAGACGACTGCCGGGGCCTCCGTGCAGCCGGGGGCAGCGCACACGCGGGCGCCCTTCCTTGCCAGGCCTCGGAGGGGCCCCAGAGCTGCCGCCGGTACCAGCGGCGCTCTGAGACCGCGGGCGCCCCGGAACAGCGCGCGGCCGGAAGCGAGCCCCGCGGTGGGCGGCGCCTGCAGGCGGCCTCGGGGTGCCCTGCGGGCGCCCGGCCCTGGGCCTCGGTTCCCGCGCCGGCGCCAGTCCCCGGACCGACGAGAGCCGGGTGAGGCCGGCGGCGGGAGGGCCATGCCTCGCCTCCGCCTGCTGCTGCCGCTGCTGCCGCTGCTGCTGCTGCTGCTGCCGCCGCGCCCGGGCGCGAGCCACGCGGGCCCGCCGGACGGGGCGCAGGAGCCCCTCCCGGGCCTGCGGGAGCGGCTGAGGGAGGCCGCCGCCCTGTCCCGGCGCTACTGGGCGCTCCTGCGCTGCCGCGTATGGCCCGAGGACTGCGACGGCGACGAGGAGGCTCGCGCGGGGCCCCTGGGTAAGAGCGGCCGCCGGGGCTCCGCGGGGCCGGACGAGCGCCGGCCTGGGAAGCTGGGCGCCGCCGGGGACCGGGCGGCCCGTCCCCCTGTCCCCGGCGCGGCCCCCTGATGCCCTCGGGAGGGCCTGGCTGCCCTGCCCACGCCTCCCGTCCCTGACCCCTCCAGACGGCTCACACTTCCTGGAGTCTGCCAGCCCGCCCTGGCTCATCCCGGGAGCTGCTCTTTCCCACCTCCGTCTTGGCTTTACGGAAAACCCCCGGTCGGCCCCAACCCCAGCACCTTCTCTCCTCGGCTGCCGACGGGGGCGGAGCTGGGCCCGGAGTCCTGGACCTGTGTTCCCCCTCCGGCTCCGGCCCTGACAAGTCGTGGGGCAGGGCTGTCACTTCACTGCCCTGGACGAGATGGCTTCTGAGGCCCCTTGCAGTCTATGTAGATCCTTCTGGGTCCTGTAATAACGATTGTAATGGCAATCCTGCAGTGGTGCCCTAAACAGCTTTCATTTAAATCAAAAGATTTCTAAATCCCAGTGAGTGGCTTTCGGTTTGTTTTTGCTCGTGCTGGGTGTATTCAAGTTGACATTTGGCAAAGGAATTGAGAGGCCCTTGGGGTTCACATGATTTCGGATCTTGAAGCAAGCAGGAGGAATGATGATCAGCAGCTACTGCTTGACTCCCTCCGAGACTGCCAGCTCCTTGTGGGCAGGTCTGGCACCCAGTGCTTAAGGCGTATCTGTTGAGTGAACTGAGCCTTTGCTGGAGCGGTATCCCCGCTGGGTGGTAACTGGGTGGACGGGGTGCCCACTCCGGCCCATGCCCTGAAAAGGGGCAAGGAAGGCCCAGGGAGGAGTGAGGGGTAGCTCCGGAGCGGGGACAGAGGACCGGAAGGACTGCTCTGCTTGGTTGCAGGGAGGCAGTGTCCGCCTTCCCCAAGCCGTAGGCCCCGTGCCTGTCTCACAGGCCCCCCTTTCCAGGCTGGAGCCTTCCCCTGCTGGGCCGGCAGTACCTGGACATCCTGACCTCCTGGTACTGCAGCTTCCAGGACTGCTGCGGCAGCGGTGACTGCAGGATCTCCAACAACCTCACAGGTCGGACCTCGCGGGGGCGAAGGGGCTCGGATCTGTGGGGAGGAGAGGCGATTGAGGGGGGAGCGGCTAGGACGCAGGGTACCTTTCGTCATCCTCTCTGTGGCGGACAGCACACCCTCCCTGGCTCCACCCCGACTCCCGGGAGCCCCTGTCCCCAAACCCTGTAACCTCATGGCTGGAAGGAACTAAGGCCTAGCAGAGGACTTTGAACACACTCCCTGCCCTCAACAGGTGTTTGCTGAATTGAATTTATTCATTTGAGGGTGTCTCCATAAAGTATTGGGGGGGGCGGGGTCCTGAAATTTCTGGGCGGAAGCAGCCTCATGGGCCTAGGGGCTGGGTTCCCTCCTCCGGACAGGACTCTGCCAACCATTCTGGGGTGTCTTCAGGGCCTTCAGAAAGGGTGATTCCTTCTCTCCCTAAATTCAATCTTGATTTCTCCAGCTCTTCAGAAAATAGCCCTTGAGCTCGTTCTCCCACCTCCTGCAGAAAATCAGCAGTTAATATTGGTGCTCTTGGCCAGAGGTCAGCACAAGTGGGGGGGAAGCAGGAGGGGGGATTTATAAATTTAGTTAATTTCAGCTACTCACAAATGTTAAATGCAATTCAACTAATAGTCTATAAAACAAACTAAAATTACAGGGACGCCTGGGTGGCTCACCTTCCACTTTCCTCACCCGAAGTACGTTGCGTGTCTGACTTTGGCTCAGGTCATGATCTGACCGTGAGTTCGAGCCCCGATTCGGGCTTGCCTTTGTCAGTGCAGAGTTCTCTTGGATCTGCCGCCCCCCCTCTGTCTCTGCCCCTCCTCTGCTGGCGTGCTCATGCTCTCTCCCTACCTCTCTCAACATTAAACAAACAAAAAAAGGGATCCAAGATACACATCCATAAAATATCAAGCTAGTAAAGTGTTTGTAACAGAAAATAGCCCTTGAATCCCTTGGGGTGCAAGATCTTCACGGTGGTTTCTTATTTTGAGGCCAGGAAGTCTGGATGGGTGATCCCTGCTTAGAGATGTTCAGAGGCTCAGCCTCCCAGGGACCGTGCCCACGTGCACCTGACCATGGCTCCCTCTGTCCTGCCCCCAGGCCTGGCATCGGACCTGAGTGTACGACTGCACGGCCAGCATCTGGCCCGGGAGCTGGTCCTGACAGCCGTGAGGGGCTACTTAGAGCCGCCGCAGCCACACAAGGCCCTGGCTCTGTCGTTCCACGGCTGGTCTGGCACAGGCAAGAACTTCGTGGCGCGGATGCTGGCGGAGAACCTCTACCGGGATGGGCTGAGGAGCGACTGTGTCAAGGTGTTCATCGCCACCTTCCACTTTCCTCACCCGAAGTACGTGGACCTGTACCAGGTGAGGCTGGGCAGTGCTAGGGCTAGCTTCGCCAGCCGGGTGGAGGCCGGAAAGACGCTCAGACAGCCCGAGCGGCCGGCCTCCGTGGGGGGGAGGGAGGCCCTGAAGCCAGCCATCCCCTGCCGGGAAGTGGGCCTCGGAGAAGCCCAGGTGTGGGAGCAGGTGGCCACCGTGACAGAAGCTGTAAGCCACACAGACATCCCCCCCACACAGGTGAGGTCCTGGACACGTGGAAGGAAGGCTTCTGTCCCAAACACCACCTGTCTCGAGCTGTCTCATCAGCCAGACGCTAAGCTTGAACAGAAAACCCACGTGTTAATTGTTCTAGAAATAGTGGCAATGTAGGAAACGTGCAGCAGAGAAAAGCAAAAGCTTTGTCGTAATCTCCACACCCAGATGCAACCACGGCATTTTGGTGTACTTTCTTGTAGCCTTTCGTCTGTACTGTTTTATGTCATTGTGATTAATATTGGACAGGAAGTCGCAGATACTGTTTTTTTTTTTTTTTTAAAGAGGCACATCACATAAGATTTTCCACGTCTTCTTCAAATCTCTCATGACACACCAATAAGCAGATGGCCAAAAATTGTCCGTGCCGTTCTGATTTGGGTTTCTTCATTCAGACACGTAGGATTTCAGATAAGCCAGACGATGACCCAAACCGCATTGCAGCATGACAGAGATTACTAATTACTACATCTCTTTCGGCTTTTAGTTGCTATATTTGCAGTGTGTTAACCTGGGAAGATGATGTAAGCCTCTGCGGACAGAGATTGCCTGAGTCACCTGGCAGCTTCAGCTCAGTCTTGGAGGGCAGAGGTGGTGTGACGTGTCCCAAGGGCTGGCGACTGGTGGCTGGTCGGCCAGGTCTTCCCAGAAAGAGCAGAACTGCTATGGATCTGTTTTCCGCTGTGAAAACTGACATGTGCACACTTGCTCTCACACCGTGCACATCACACACACACACACACACACACACACACACACACACAGTGACAGGGGCCCGAAGGCAGAATCCAGGGATGTTAGAGGTGGACACTGAGTGTGGGCTCTGCTGACACCCACCCCGGGCAGGAGCCGGCCCTGCTCTCCTGGTGAGCCCTGCAGGGCGGCTCCTCTGAGAGGTCAGCCTCGCCTGAGGACCAATGAGCACTTGCTCCTGGGAGTTCAAGACCGGTGGCTGTGGCCAACACTGGACACTTGAGCCTGCTCTGCCCATCTCTCCTATGGTAGAGCCTGCCTCCCACCCCCAGGGAGGGTGCCTGGACGTGCTGGGACGGGACCTCGTCCTGGAGCACAGGGAGCAGGACTAGGGCTGGGGCCTGATTCCTCTTCACAAACCGTGGGTGCATGAGAATCACCTGGGAAGCTCCCTAGAGGTGTAGGCCCTCGTCCCGCCCCCGGAGGTTTGGATTGGTAGGCCTGGGGTGGAAGCCGGTGATGGTGATGCGTTGCAGATGGGCTCCCTGGGGCCCTGGCGGCTGTAGGGTGGGGATGTGCTTTCCCGGCTCCCCAGCTCCCAGCAGCTCCCCGTATTCCGTGCAGGAGCAGCTAACAAGTCAGATCAGGAAGACACAGGAGCGCTGCCCCCAGACCCTGTTCATTTTCGACGAGGCCGAGAAGCTGCATCCAGGACTGCTGGAGGCCCTCCGGTCACACCTGGAAGGCCAGGCCCCCGAGAATCACAGAGTCGAGTCCCCGAGAACCGTCTTTCTCTTTCTCAGGTGAGGTGTGAGCAACAAGGGCAGGAGGGCCGGGTAAGGGCAGGGAGAGCGCTCGGCCCCGGGCCGCGCCTGCCAGGCTCCTCCAGCGGCTGGCGGGAGCGGCTTCCATGCTCTCCGAGGCTGCAGACCCTTTTCCGCAAAGGGAAACCACACACCCCAGTGGAGAAAACAGAAGCCCAGCCTCTTGGGCGGGGGCAGGGGTGGGGAGCCCTCCGTCTCCCGGGTCCTGCCCTGAACCTACCGCTGAGGAGGGATTCTGCCTCCCACCCTCACCTCCACCGCCGGCGCCAGCCACCCTTCGCTCATCTGTCCTCTCCCATGGCCGTGTTAGGGTGGGGAGGCTCCCCTCCGACCCCCCGGTTAGTACATGGCCTCCTCAGGGAGGGACCACTCACAGGGGATCCCCTCTCAGAAGGGCATTTTGGGGATTTGTTTTTCTTGACGTATAATTGACACAGAGCATTAGTTTCAGGTGCTCAATGGGATTCGCTGTTTGTATATATCCGTATTGCAAAATGGTTGCAGTTAGTTAACACCCGTCACCATGCACAATTACACTTTTTCCTGATGAGAACTTTCAAGATCTAACGCCAACACCTATCAGATATGCAGTGCAGCATTGTTAACTAATTGCCCCTGACCTCTGGCAACCACCCATCTGTTCTTGGTATTTGTGAGCTTGGTTTGTTGTTGTTCTTGTTGTTTTAAGATTCCACACGTGAGTGAGATCATACGGTATTTGTCTTTCTGTGACTTATTTCATTTAGCATGATGCCCTCAAGGTCCATCCATGTTGTTGCAAACGGCAAGATTTCATTAGGAAATTTATGGAATTTTATGCACAATACTCCATTGTGTGTGGGGCGGAGCACATTTTTGTCATCCATCCATTGATGGACACTTAGGTTGTTTCCATATTTTGGCTGTTGTAAATAATGCTGCAGTGAACATGGGGGCATGTATATCTTTTTGAGTATTTTAATTATCTTTGGATAAATACTCAGAAGTGTAATTGCTGGATCATATGGTAATTCTACCTTTAGCTTTTTGAAGAGTCTCATGTTTACTGGTAGCGTCTGCATCAATTTACATTCCCACCAACAGAGCACAAGGCTTCCCTTTTCTCCACATCCTCAGTAACACTTGTTATTGCCTGTCTTTTTGGTTATAGCCATTCTAACAGATGTGAAGTGACATCTCGTTGTGGTTTTGATTCGCATTCTCCTGATGATGAGTGATCATTCACCTTTTCATGTACCTGTTGGCTGTCTGTATGTCTTCTTTTGAAAGATGTCTTTTCAGTTCTTTTGCCCATTTTTAATCAGATTATTTTTGCTGTTGAGTTGTATGAGCTTTTTTTTTTTTAAACTTTTTTAATGTTTTTGTTTTTGAGACAGCATGAGCAGGGGAGGGGCCGAGAGATGGAGAGACACAGAATCTGAAGCAGGCTTCATGCTCTGAGCTGTCAGCACAGAGCCCAACACGGGGCTTGAACTCACAGACCACGAGATCATGACCTGAGCCAAGGTCAGACATTTAACGGACTGAGCCACCCAGGCACCCCTTTAATGTTTACTTTTTGAGAGAGAGGAAGAGAGAGAGAATCCCAACAAGGCTCTGTGCTGATAGTGTAGAGCCTGATACGGGGCTTGATCTTAAGAGCCATGAGATCTTAAGAACCATAAGACCTGAGCCAAAATCAAGAGTTGGACACTTAATTGACTGAGCCATCCAGGTACTCCTGTATGAGCTTTTTGTATTTTTTGGATATTAACCCTTATCAGATATATAACTTTACAATACTTTATCCCATTCAGTAGGTTGCTGTTTCATTTTGTTGGTTTCCTTCACTGTGCAGAATTTTTTAGTTTGATGTAGTCCCACTTATTTTTGCTTTTGGTGTCCTATCCAAAAAAATCATTGCCAAGACTGACGTTCGAGAGCTTTTCTAAGAGTTTGATGGTTTCAGGTCTCACGCTGCATCTAATCCATTCTGAGTTAATTTTTGGGTATGGTGCAAGATAGTTATCCAGTTTTCATTCTTTTGTATGTGGTGTTCAGCTTTCCCAATACCATTTATTGAAGAGACTGTTCTTTCCCCATTGTATATTCTTGCCTCCTTTGTCATAAATTAATTAACCATATATGTATGGGCTTATTTCTGGGCTCTTTTGTTCCACTGATTTATGTGTCTGTTTTTATGCCAATACCATGCTGTTTTGATGACTATGGCCTTGTAATATAGCTTGGAATATAATTCACACACTGCGAGTCCCTTCTTAAAAGAGCATTATGTTTTCAAATCAGCACATTTGTTGAAAATTAGGTACAAAGTACCTTTGAAAATTCCCAAGGTAGACCCAGGTGGAGGGTGGTTTCCCACCAAGTCCAGTATGGCTAGCTCTTTCTCCAGCTTTGGAAGGTCTGGTTCTTCTGTGATCACGAGGGGAAGTCGCTGGCTTGAAATTCGGGGTATGATGTGTTGAGTGAAAAGCTCACGCTTTCACACCTGGTTGAGATTTGCAGCGTGGCCATGCAGGACTCTTGACCATTATACTGCACTTCCTGTTTGATTTGCCATTATGCTCTGGAAATGGCTTTGTAAGAAGAATTGAGAAATCAGCTTGTTCGATCCTATCTTTTTATGGTGGCTCCAGCTGGGAAAGTCCTGCCCAAGGTCTGTTAGAAGTCAGGTTTGGGTCCCTGCTGGCCCAACCCGAAATGCTTCACAAGCGGCCAATACAAGGCACAAGGTACTTCTCACCCTCAGCAGGCCAGTACATGCTTGCTAGGGGATTTTCTTCAGTTTTGGGTGCACCCTAAAGGTGGAGAACTAGGGAGTCTGGTTTTTCATCCTGCTTGGAGCATGTCAGGGAGCAAGGTGTGGAAGGCAGCTCTTGTTTCATTGTGGACCCGCAAGGCAAGATGGAACCAGTTGCAACGGCCGCCAGGTTGGGATTTCAGTGGTTGATGGCAAGTCCTTCCTTCCTAGTCTATAATTCAGGCTTATGGGACACTACAGTGCCCTGGGAAGAAACGCAGCCGGGGGTGGGTGCTCCCAAGGTGATTTTAAAAGAAAAGCAGAGAGAAAAGCGGACGTTTTTCTGACCTGAGCCACAGTGCCAGGGCACTGACTTTCCCACTCAGTTCTCTGCCTGGACAACCCTCCCCAGTGCTAGGATCTCCTCATACGACCCAAGTGACCTTGCAGTCTCTAGGCAAACATTTGTCTTCATAGTATTTTGGTCATTGACCTACCAGCGGTGCCCCAGTCCCCTCTAGCCCTGCCCTTTCCCCTAGTGACCTGGCCTTTACGCACCATCCGAGGCCATGCGGTCACCAGTGAATGGACGTAATGCTGGGGTGGCAGCGGGGCCTGGGGAGAAAGCCACCGGGGGAAAAGCCCCGTGTGGGCCCCCACTTGCTGGGGGATGGAGAGGCCATGCCGGCCATCAGGGAACCCTCTGGGGAGGAGGGCGCACACCTGGGACAAGGGCGTGGTCTCCAGCTCTAGCGGTTCTGGTGCCGGCCTGTGTCCCACTGGGAGAGTCAGTGGTCCTTGACAGGCCTGGGCGTTCACCACCTGGAGCCCTCAGGTCAGCCAGGCTGGCAGCGCAGCTCAGTGCCGTCCCCACTCCTGCCCCTGGGGGTCCAGAAAGCAGCCCTTCTACACCCTGAAGGCTTTCGGGCACAGATCTTCCTCAGCCTGCGATGGGACTATGTCCCAATAAGCTCGTGGTAAATTGAAAACACGTTTGACACACCTGACCCGCCGGACATGGTGGCTTAGCCCAGCCTACACCAAATGTGCTCACAACACGAGCATTAGCCTACAATGGGGAAAACCGTCGAAGGTGAAGCCCACGTGGCAATGAATCGTTGACCAGCTCGTGTGATTGATGAATACCGTACTGACAGAAACAGCGTGGTTGTGTGGGTGCAGAATGGCAGTAAGGGTATCGGTCGTTGGCCCTTATGATCACGTGGCTGGCTGGGAGCTGTGGCTGCTGCCCAGCATCCCAGCTAAGGATCGTACCACGCGTCGCTAGCCCAGGGAAAGATCAAAACTCAAAGTAAGATTTCTGAATGCTTACTGCATCTGCACCATTGTAAAGTCGAAAAGTTGGAAGTCCGGGACCCTCTGTGTTCCAGGGATGGGTCGGGACAGCATGGGAGTCTCTGGAGTTGACTTCTCTAGTGGCCTCACCGGTGTGCTGAGGGCTCTTGGGTTTGGCAGAAAGGCACAGCTGATTCAAACTGCTGGTGGGGACAAGTTACACTGTTTGAGGCCAGCAGCCGAATCCTGAAAAAACTCCTCAGCCTGCTGTTTGAAGCAAGGCGCCAGTGGCTTTGCAGGCTGCCCTATGGTGGCATCGGACGGCAGCAGGGAGGCCGCGGGAGCGGTGGCGGGGTGTCCTGGGTGGTAGGCTGGAGTCGGGCTGATGACTCTCACTCACTTCTACCAAGTGGAGCTCGCGCCTCAAGTGGGGTCATGGCACTCTAATGGGAGCTCTTGGCCTCTTCTCGGTGATGCTGTGAGGTGAAAGGGGAGTTAACGTCTGTTCTCTTCTCTTTGGGCTGTTGTCAGGGAAAGAACAGAAAGGGCTTTTTGAAGAATTAGAAGAATGTGAATTTTTCATGGAATCAAGGCGCCTTGTACCCCAGTGCACAGAAGATGCTTGTAGAAATGTGTATTTGTTGACTGTTGAATCTAGGGTGACCTAAGGAGGCAATCTTAAATTGGTCCAATTCTCTTATTTCACAAGTGAGGAAACTAAGGCTCTGAGAGATAAATAATTGTTTATATCTCTATTTTTTTAGTATAAAATTTTTTTTTTAATGTTTATTTTTGAGAGAGAGCGCAAGTAGGGGAAGGGCAGAGAGAGAGAAGGAGACACAAAATCTGAAGCAGGGTCCAGGCTCCGAGGTGTCAGCACAGAGCCCGATGCAGGGCTTGAACCCAGCCACTCAACTGACTAAGCCACCCAGGTGCCCCTATCCCTCGTCTTTAAGAAAGACCTATTAGCAATTAGGTTTGGTGGAATGGTCTGGAGGGGCCTTAGAGCTGAGAGCTGGTACGAGGGCCTGTTGTCCTGCCCCTGAGCCAGCTGAGAGGACGGGCCCACCGGTGGCCTGGGAGGAGGTGGAAGAGAACTGGAGCGAGCCAGGAAGGCAGCATCTCTCTAACGGTGCAATCCTGGTGCCAGAGTGGGTCCTGAGGAGCTGAAGCCTAGGGGAGAACATGGTGCATAGAGAAGGGGCCCATGTCACGTCTTGGTGGGTGACAGAAAAGCCTGTTATACAGAGGAAGACAACACTGGCTATGGGACAAAACAAGAGAAATTCAGAAGGTAGATGGGAACAGTGTAGACAAATGTGCACAGACGTCCATGTATTTAATACACCTTTATTGAGCACCTGGTATTTCCATGCTCCAGGGGCTCCGTGAGTAAATCCCACTCCTGTCCCCAGTACCTGCCCTCCAGCCCGTGCACGTGTAAACCTGCCTTCGCCTCACATGGGGAGCGCAGGATGGGGCAATCCCTTGGCAGGGAACAGCTCTTGCCTTGGCTGATGCAATCGTGATCACTTGCCTGTGTAGACGACCTGCCTGGCAGGCCTTCCTCCAGCCGGAGGGTGTGGGGCGGCAGCTTCCCTACATGAAGGGGTCAGGGGAAGTCTGGCTGTGTCTGACCTTGAGCAAGGGGTGGGGACCACCCTTGTCCCTGCCGGGCCCTCCACCTGGGACTCAGGGACTGCTGGGCCCTCTGAGGAAGGAGGCACTGGGTCACTGGGCAGTCCTGGCCTACCCATGGGTGGAGGCAGGCAGCTCCTCCTCTGTCGCGGAGTCTCACATGGAGCCTGGCACAGGAGCCACGCTCAAATGCAAAACAAGGGTTAATATGGCTGCGAGCGAGAGGGGCAGAGCCACCCCCTCCCTCTGCTGGGCCTGAGCAATAGGCAGGGGCAGAGCTTGGGTTAAGGAGCTGTTGGAAGGCCTGGGAAGCTGCGGCCTAGCAAAGGGAGAGTGCGTGGGGAGGGAAGTAGGCACGGGGCTGGGGGGATCGGAGAAAGTGCTCCCAGCTCCCCTGGCAGTGGTGCTCATATCCTCTCCTCTTCCTCCCTTCCTCATCTCTCTAACCCAGTCCGCTTCAGACCCATAATTCCAGTTGCCTGGTGATATCCCAACCCCTGGAGAGATCAAGGGTGAATATAAAACACTCGTGGGTGTAGAACCAGGCTTTTGTCGCCACCCTTCTCCCACATTCACTCCACTTGTCAGCAGCTGGGGGGGTTGCGGATAGCAAGCAGCTCTCGGCAAATGCTCGTGTTCTTCGATGGCCTCCTTTCCCTCACATCTGTCAGTCACAGGGTCTTGACAGCTGGGTCTCCTAAACTAATTCTTAAACCCTTCTACCACAAACAGCTCCCTGACCTTTCTGCGACCATCCCATGTGTCTTCAATTTGACCTCCGTGGCCCTAGAATGATCTTATTAGGAAGGAAAGCAAATCAGGTCACCGCACCACCCTACACTCCCAAGCGCAAACCCCTTAGTGGTTCTCCTCGGCCGATGAGCCAAGTTCCGTGTGTGTGGCAGACGCCTCCTCACGCGAGCCTCCACCTACCTTCGTGCCTCTGCTCCTCTGGAACCTGAAGCCCGCAAGCCCTCTGGTCCACACCTGGACACACACCTTCCCGTCTGGTCTGCTTGGGCTCAGAAGCCTCATGCTCCCTCTTAAGTGTTAGGTGCGCCTCCCTCAGCACTGGCGCCGCAGTCCCGGCATCATACACGCCTCTCCTGCCCCACAGAGGTCAAGGGGAAGGACCACATCACACAATCGCTTTGCTCCCTGCACCTAGCACAGCCTCAGGGAGCGTGTGTCAAAGGGAGCAAGACAGGGACGGTGGTTGGAAAAGCAGGACAAGGTCCTCTGTTTAGACTTTGGGTTGTGACAAGATCCCTTGGAGGGGGAGACGCTCCTTGACCTCCAGTCACCAGTCCCGTAGGCTTCAGTGATCAAGTTCTCCATTTGGAAGATAAATATAAAAATACTAGTATTTGTTAACAAGTCCTTGTTTCTTCCAGTAACCTTGGAGGCAGTGTCATCAATGAGGCTGTCCTGAATCTGCTTATGGCCGGATGGTCCCGGGAAGACATTAAGCTGGACCACTTGGTGCCCCAGCTCGAGGCCGAGATTGCCAAGTCCACAGGTAACGGGCCCCCAGCCTCACAGAAGCTGTATGTATGGGAATGTGGGCTTCTGAGGTTGACAAGGCACAGAGGACACGCTGTAATCATCTCATTGTCAACTCCAAGTAGGCACAAGAGGGCCTAAGAAAGCCCAACTCCTTTTCTGAAAATGCTGTGAGAGAGAGTAATTGCCCCCCCCAGCCCTGGGAATCCAGGCGGTGGTAGAAGCCTGTGGACCCTGAGCAAGAGTCTGTGAGCTCAGTGGTTCATGCCTCCAGCCACCTTCTGCTTTCTGCTGTCAGATGAAACTATAAACCTGCAGTCCTAGCCCCAGGGCCCCCTTCACCCGGGACACACTTTCCCTAAAAGAAGACGCAGCTGTGTAGATCTGGACACAGGTGTTAGGGTTGGGGACAGCCCCAGGTAGACGCCATGTAACTCTGGTCTTGATTTCAGACAGTGGCTTTGGCCAGAGCCGTCTTGTCAAAGAAAACCTGATTGACTTCTTCGTCCCCTTCCTGCCGCTGGAGTATCGCCACGTGAGGCTGTGTGCACGCGACGCCTTCCTGAGCCAGGAGCTCCCGTACACAGAAGAGGCACTGGACCAAATTGCCAAGATGATGGTGTACGTCCCCAAGGAGGAGCAACTCTTCTCTTCTCAGGGCTGCAAATCTATTTCCCAGAGAATTAACTATTTCCTGCCTTGACTGCAAGAGGAGGACTTCCTGAAGCCGCCTGCCCTCCTCTAACAGGGCCCATCGGGGCAGGCTGGCCTCCCGCAGTCACTCACCCACACAAGGTGTGGGAAGAAGGCGGGCCTCAAATCGGAAGCGGAGCCAGTTCTTTCAGTCACTTGGTGCCTTAAAAAGCCACGTTCTGAAATGTGGGCCAGGTGGTCAGAGAAAGCCACATGGAAGATACATCTCAGCTCTTGCTTGCAGACACCTGTGGCTGTGGGACTCCTGGTGACAGGGAATGGAACAATGGAGCTGCGCAGGTTTACGGGACGGGCGGCTTAGTTTTCAAGTTGTTCCCCAAGGGAAGCTGGGTAGCTTCTGTGAGCAGATGAGCAAAGAGCCTCAGGCTAAAGGAAAAAGTACATAGTTATATACATATATATATGTATATATAAATCATGTCAGCATAGGTTATGACTAATTCTCTTGTAAATCTAAAAGAAAAATTTAAGTTAGGGGCTTTGACATGCCTGTCATATATATAAAAATTAAAATTCTGTATTTTTCTAGAACCCTCAGCCTGCTTTCTTACTGAGACCTAGTAATCATGCTCACCCAGCAACATTCCCAAAGCCGGGTCCTACTGATAGAGACGTGCTGGTGCTCACGGAGCTGACAGGGTGACTGCCTGGTCAGCTGAACCGAGTTACTTCAGCCTCTCACTGAAGACGCTTTCACAGCGTCTTGCTCCTGTGTATGAAAACGTCACTCCCAGGCTCCCAGCTGTAAAAAGAAAAAGTCTTTTTTGAGGTTTGAATGGCCACGTATAAACGCATACACTGTGCCTCTAGACACCCAGGGGCTGTGAGTTGTGGGTCTCTTCCCTTCTCTTGGTTCCTTTGCTTTTCTGGAATTGCACACGGGTCTTTGCTCTTAACATTTGTCATCACCTCAAGTAGCCCCTCTTATTTAAAGCCCTCCGCAACCGTCTTACCATTAGCCCTGGAGAAACAGGCGGCTTCTGTCTCTCTCCCCTTTAACACTTTACTGCACTCATTTACTCAAGGCTCGGGAGTACCCAGCCTGAGCCACATCACAATCTCAGTACTCCAATACACGACTAAAACCACTTTTTCTCACCACCTATGGGCCCGCAGTGATCTGGACCTCACTGCACAATAAAATGGGGGGGGGGGGGTCAGTTTTCGCCCTGGCTCACTGGCTCAGTCTGGAACCTCAGGAGGAAGATGCAGGCGACCTGATGACTTGGCAGCCCAGCTCTACACTTTACAAGCCATACTCTCCAGGTTCTGGAGCCACAGAACGGATCACACTAGCCACGCGTGGTGTCGTAGATACAGGCTCTGACCCTCTTCTACCTCCGGGACCACGACAGGTGGCAGAACGCGGTGGTTCTGAGCACTTCTCTGGAGCCACTGGCCGGGCCGGAGTGCGGCGGCTCAGCCACTCACCACCGTGAGACCACACAAAGCTGAGAACTGCAGTCAGACTTTGGCTTCTACTTGTGTAAAAACGTGCATAACCGGACTTACCTCACAGGGTTGCTGTCAGGATAAAATGAGTTAATCTTTATAAAGTGCTCAGGACACAGTGCCTTGCTGTTTAAGAATGATAAAGTAAAATCTAATAAACCACCATCAGCTGGCACCACACTCAAAGCCACGGCGGGGCCTTTGCCTGGTCCTAGTCCTAGTTTTAGGAAACTCACGTCTGAGAACAGCCCACAATGCCCTATGCTAAGCACTTCGGAGCCGTTCCCTCTCGTAATCTTTAATACCACAACTTAAGTGACCGCTGTCCTCGTTTACTAAACGGGGACCGCGGACCCTGAGAGGGCACAGAGGTGCGCCGGAGGGGCTCGGCCCAGGCAGTCCCACTCCAGCTCCTATGCTTTTGTGACTCATCCCTAAAGCGGCTTTCCTCAGCCAATGCCACATCTTCGGCTGTGCAAAATGTGACAACTTCCACAAGAGGGAAGAATCCCAATGGAAGATTCTCCTTGGGATTCTCAAACAAGATCTCCCAACTTGACCAAAACCGGGCAGGAGAAAAGGACTGAAGACGGAGCGTGAGGGCGCGTAAGCAGAGGCTCAGCAGCCGCGGTACCCGGACCCCACACGTGCACCCCTTGAACTGAGCCTGCTCCTACCTGATCCAAACAAGGACTCGCGTTTTTAATAAACCTGAAGACCTGTGACATTCCACACGACCTGTGAAAGACGTTTTCGAATTTATTTGGAGTTATCCTCAAAATGGACTTTGACAGAATGAAGGCTCAACTCACTTTACGGTCACCTCATGTTAGATACACGCACGCACGGACACACGTTACCCACCTTATGAACCTGCTGGGCTCCAGATGATGCCTCTGGCCATTTCCAAAGAGTGTAATCCATCAAAGAATGAGTATTCACTCCCAGAGAGGACATGCTGAAGAATGTGCCAGAGGGAGGTTACTAAAATCGGCTTCTTTACCTTACAGACATCTATTTTATTGTAGAGAAGGATAAACTCTGCGCAGATCTGCTCAGGTAAAATTGTGGGAGAAACACTCCAATCACAAGCCTACTTTGCCAATAAAATATTGCAACCTTTATTTAAAATAAAACACAAGTTGGCAAGCCTTGTGAGACAACAGGCAGACAGCATTCCCCTTTCAAGGGCCTCATTTATTTACATCAAGTTTAACACTGTTAGCAGTTCACAGTCAGACAACAGGGTGAGATAATTAAATTAGAAAAACAAAACACCTGAAAATATATTACAAGAACAAATACCTGACAACACTGGTAGTGTGACCCATGATTGATGTGTTTTCGATTAAATCCCATATTGTCTCACTGTGTCCCCTTAGCAACGCACACAGCCCTAGGCCCTCACTCTCTGTGCACCCACCACGCATACACCTGTAGGGCGTGACCTTTGGTATAAACGTTAAACAAGTTTTAAAGACTTGGAATCATATTTTGTAGGATAAAGTTCTGTCAACCACCGTGAAAGGTTCAAACTTATCTTTGCCAAGCGAGCATAGCACTGGGTTCCTCCACTGATAGTCATTACAGAATCAGATTGCAAAAAGGAAGTGTGGGGTCCACCCAGGAGACGGGGGGGGGGGGGGGGGGGGGGGGTTCTGAGTATGCATGAACAGCTCGGTCGGCCTGTTCACGGCAAACACACCAAACCAGGGCACTGCTTCTAGTCACCACAGGGAAAGATCTGAGTAACTCCTCTTTCACCTACTCCCCTCCTTTGTCAGCACGGCAACGGGGTCTGTACATAATGTGGACGTAACACATACCCTCTATATAGATCCGAGATACGAGGGTTTTCAAACATAGGCCCTAATGAACTCTGAGATGAGTACCTCATTGTCCTTTCTAGTGTCTGAATCCTAATTTCTCTGAAAGACAATCACCCTAATCAAGGTGATTTCTCCAGATCTCAGAAAACTTCTCACAATGGAATCCCAAGAACAGTGGCCACAGTGAAAAACGGCTTGTCAAAGTGGAGGAAGGCTGGCTTACCGGGCCTTCATTCAACCACCAGAAACATCTCAGTCTCTTGGCAATCTTGCCACTCTCGACGCATGGAATGGTACTTCTGAACCGTGCAGAGCAGTATCTGGGATTCACCAGGGATGGCACTAAAGCACTGCAGGATCCTACAGTATCTTCTTAATCGAGAATAACTTATCTGGCACACCTGTGTTACTGCTATTACAGCTGATGAAAACCATCCTTACAGGTGAAAATTTTATTAGTCAGAAGTCCCGTTCTCCAACTGAAGTTCATGGTTGAACTTAATGGCTTAATTTCATGTTTAAAACTTGTATCCGAAGGCTCAGAAACAAATCTAATCAAGCTCCAACGACACCATCCATTTCCTTTCTTAAAACCTGCTAGCTTTGGACAGTTCACCTCCACCATGTCCTAAAGAGTTAACTGGAATGCTCCCAAGACCTCAAGGCCTGTGTGTACAGCTCAGTAGCCTGGAGTAACATGCAGGACCCAGAAATTTGATCCTATGAGTAACATGATGAACAGAGAATTTCACAAAACAAACACAGAAGGATATATGGGGTGTGGTCTGAGGACAAAGCGGAGCCTGAACTTGTGACTTAAAGCAGACACCCTCTTTCCCTTAGATGGTCTGCAGGTTAGATCTGTTCGCACGCCATCTGTGACCTTGGGCTGTTAACCAGGGCCTTGCTACTGTAGATTACTCGGCAATGGGAAAATTAAAGGATGTAATTTTTCTAAGAGAGGTAAACAATTTCAAATTTATAATTGTACACAGGAGCAAAGAAGTGCGCTTGGGGGCAGGAAGGGTCCAGTTAGAGCAACCTTCCCCCAGCTCACCAAGCGGAACAGAGAAAGTGCAGTCCACCACATCAGCGCCCGGTACGGAGAGAACATCTCAGGCAGGGACTCTGGCTGCTGGTGGGGCTTTCAGCCACCGCCACCCACCTACCAGTTCTAGCTCACTAATCGTGCGACATCAACCCAGCTTATGAGTCTTTCCTCCGCAAAACACACAAAACCCATCTCTGAAAGCACAATCCTCAGAGTGACCTCTCCCACTCCAAGCCAGCCTAGAGTCAAGATGACCTGCCTGGGCCTCCTCACCCAGGGAGGAGCATGCAACCTTCCCACCCTGGTTATCCCAGGGTGGAGCCCTCCCCTAACTTCCTCTCCTTTGGATCTAGGACACGGAGTCAGAAATGAAGGCAGTATCATCTTACGCGTGTCATCTCACCATGAAACACACACCTCAGGTATGGCATGAAAAACAGCAGCCCCAGAGCAGAAACTCCTCTTTTTGTACATTGCATAAACTTCACACGAGAGAGACTGGAGCTAAGACAGTCACCTGGGCAGATGCTCTGCACAGTGGCTGGGTCCACAGCCCTGAAATCCACCCACACCTCCCGGTACTACTCGGCAGGGAATGGCAGTGACCTTCTGGCTTCAACAGAGCAGGTGTAACAATAATGGTTACTCCAGGCACTCACCAAAAGCAAGCCTTGCATGTGTTTTTTTCAATTCTGGTAGTTGGAAAACTGGAACTCTAGCCAAAAGATTTAAATATCCTGACTGTTAAGAGCGGGACAGGTTTTAGAACCAGCCCACGGCCTCCCCGTCTAGTGAGGCTATGGCAGGCAGCAATTTCCTGGGGGGGTCATGCGGAAGGTACGGATGCCACCCCTGCCTGCCTTTGTCAGAAGGGTGTATCAGCTCCCTTGGAGCTGCCTTGCCCGATTTCTTTCCTGCTCCCACACATTCCAAACCGAAGCAGACATTTACAAAAGAACTGAGCTACTGGCCTGACAGAAGCTGAGCCCGAGATACAGACAGCTCGGGTCTATTAATTCCTAAGAAACTTACATCCAGAGACTCATCTACTTAAGAAAACAAATGCTTATGACACAGAGATGGACCCCAAATCCAGGTAGAACAAGTTAATGCCAAACAAGATGATGAAACCCCCAAATCATTATGAATAAAAATGCAGACAACCCTGTCAACCCAATATGAACTCTCGTGGAGGCTTATCCTGATAGTAACAATGATGTCAGTAGCAAAAATTGGAAGGGAACAGGAGAGGTCAGAATGCAGTGTGCCTATAACTCAAAAGTGGCCACCAATGGAATTTCCTCTTGGGTATTTTATGATTTAACAGGAGAGTAGTGTTTATTCATTTTAGACAAAAAAAAAAAAAAAGAAAAAAAGAAAAAGAAAAACCACACACAGATGAATATCAAGCTCATTTCTAACTGGCAGGAAATCCTAGAAAACTAATTCCCAAAGTGCACTGGTTCTACGGCCGTCTGATCCCCACCCTTCCCCCACCCACCCGACCCCCACCCAGCCCCCAAAAACAACAAAACCACACTGGACGTGGGTTAAAAAAGACACTGTCAACATCAACAGGTAACGAGTCTGCTCCCACCACACTTAGGATGCTAAATGGCTGAACATGTAGTGGAGAAATGTTCAAAGATAAGAGGGCCTCAATTCTTCCTGAGTCAAGGTCCCCGGAAGAGCTGCTTTGTTCTGGAGTATACATTACTACTTTTTAATGAGTATAATTAAACCAGAAAGTTGGTCCGTAGTTTTCTGAAATTATTCGGCACTGAGCTACAATTTTAGCAAAACACTCACTATACCTGCACATAATTCATTTAGCAGTTTCATATTTACAAATGCGATAAGTTATGGGGGTGATTATTTATATATTTGCATTTTCAGGTCCCCCACAGGTAAAAGCCTATTAAGTCAATCAGCATCTAACCGACTGTTTGATCTTCTAAACAGACAATACAACCTTACAGTTAAATTACATATGATACTTTTCTCAAAGTGCTTTCATATACATTATCTCATAGTCATTAAAATGATATGGAATAAAGTTGTTTTGTTTTGAAGAAAAAGGAATGTAGGACTAGGTTTTTTGAAACTTAAGTTGGTATTTATTACAAAGTGCAGACTACTGCTGTGTTGCTGAGGTCTGTCCAAAAGAACGACCCCATGTAATTTTTTAAATTACTGAGCTCTACTGAATGCCTGCTTTGCTAGTGTTGCCATTACTAAACATTCAAGCCTCTTAAGGTCAGAGAGTGCCAGGAGCGTGTGCTTTAGAACGTGTGCAGCACTGTGCAAGCTGATTGTCTATCTGAGCCACTTTTTCTGCAGTGTCTCACAAGGCAGCAGGAATGGTGGAAAGACCCCACAACCAGAAAGTCAAGAGACCTGAACCCTAGCCTAGGCTCTGTCACTAATTAATTGAGGAAATGGGCAAAGAACTTAACCATCCTCTCTTCCAATTTCTTAAGCTATGAAGAAAAGGGTTGGGGTACTGATCGTGTTCAGGCAATGCTGGGTATCTGAGACACACGGAGGGATTCTTGGAAAGCACATTTGCTGAGACCTCGCCCCACTGGGAATTCTGATCTGGGGTGAGCCAATGCATCAGACTCTTTTTTAAATCCCAGGGATTTTGCCACACATCCCTGGCTAAGACTCGACTGGACTAAATGTTTGTTAATAGTAGTAGCAGTTAGCATTTATGGAGTGCTCATTATGTGCCAGGCACTCAAGCTAAGTATCTTACACACATTATCTCATTTAATCCTTACAAACAACCCTGAGGTAGTTACTATTATTATTCCCTGTTTTCCAATGTGGAAACTAAGGCTCAGGAAGGTTAAATGACTTGCCTTCTAGACTGGCTTAGAGTCTCAACTCTTAATCACTATCTATACTGTATCCTTTAAAACTCAAAAGCTCCATGACTTTAGTTAAATAAACACAGACTGTGCCTTAGCAGTCAGCATGTTTTATTAACTGGGCACTATTTACTAGCCAATTTTCAATTGAATTGTAAGAAAAAATCTAATTTAACCCCCATAATTAGAGCTGGGAAAGGGTCTCTACTATAATGACGTCCATGTATAGCGGTCATCTGGAAAAACACTGGGTGAATTTCGTAGGGCCAATCTTTTTTAAGGCTAGATCTCTGAAATTCACAATGCAAGTCTGTAGGAAAATATACACACTTTAATATTACACAAAGCCTTTTAAGAAAATACTTCATGTAAAGCACAATCAAGATGTATTCTACACAAAACACTGCATTTTAATGTAAGAAATCTAAGCTGAAATCATATTATCTGTACATGAAAGGATCCAAGCTGTGACAGCCCAAAAGTATGCATATATATAACCACTTTAGAAAGTTTTCAACACCTTGAAGAAGGGCTCTCGCTCCCCTGCTTTGCTTTTAAACTTGATAACGTTTTTTAGTTTCTAGAAGCAGTTTTCTCTGCTGTGAACTGAAACTTTTAAATTTATGTAAGGTTATTTTTAAAACCTGGTCCTTTTCAATTAGAAAGAGGAACAAAATCTAAATTATACTTTCATAGTAAGTTGACAGTGCCTCTTTAACCTGAGCCCTGAGCCCACAACTCCTGAAGTCACACAGTTCAAGCACCGTGTGGATGGGGTGTGCTACAATAGTTAATGCTACTCCTGACAGTGTTGGGGAAAAGCAATCCATTTCATGAACTTGTCGAGCACCGACCGTAGGAAAGACAGAGCCAGGTGCTGCCCCTGAGTAAGACACAGTCCCCACCCTCAAGACTGTTCTGCGGTGAGGAAACCGGGGAGCTTACATACACACTCAGTAGTGTTCCTCCAAGGCTTATTTTCAGAGCTCTCAAGGAAAGACCCCCTGCTTTAAAAAAATAAAATAAAATAAAATAAAAATCCCCTGAAAAAACAATTACATAATTAATCCCTCAACTTGCATCCCACAATGACGGATAAACTTAAAAAGCAGCATAATATTCTAAAGTTTTAGCTTTCCCTGCCCCACCCTTAAAAGGCTAATTGCTAAAACAATTTCAAGTTTGTGGAAATGACCGATGAAGGGGAGTGGCGACGAAAAAGGTGGGGGGACCGTGGGCCTCCATCCAGGCCACAGGGAACCCTGTCTTCACATCCAGCCACTACAAGAAGATGAGCCAGATCACCAGTAGCCTGCGCTGCACCTGAAGGTAACACACAGAAGGGGCTCACGCAAGCCAGCCAGGGAGGCCCAGGACTGTCTCCTCCCTCCTTACCCTTCTCGTGACCTGGGCCTCCTTTGGAGCAGCCATAGTAAAAATCAAAGTTTTCTTTCTTCCTAATGAAAACTAAACTTCCTCCTCGGTCAAAGATGACAAATTCTGTCCAAAACATAGTTTTTCCTCCTCAGTATTCTAGCCCAGTTAGCATACTCTCAGCAGTTCTAAATTTCCATTATCTGCCACTGAGCAAAGAGAATCAAAGACCATTCACCGTAACGACACTGCACTGACGCGGCTCTCAGGGGATAGCTATATACTTATTTGCAAAACACCCTTGAGAAGATGTATCATTACCTTCACTTAACAGATTAAGAGATGGGGCTGTGGCCTGACAGTGGACAGATCGCAGAGCTAGGAAGAGAACTCACAGTTCATCAGTGTTCAATTCCTATCTTCCTAGGTTAATACTCCTTTAGGAGGAAAAAAATTTATTCTCCGTGGGCGGGTGGGGGGTGGTGGTCATAAAGCTCTAAAACAAGAATGAAATGTTAATTAAAATTAGACCTGATATCAAGAATATTAACCTCTAATCAATTAGGTTCGGTACCATATGATCCTATTAGCTTCCATGATTATAACTGAATAGGGAAGGAACAGGCTTATTTTTCAAGGGCAAAACATATTGGAGGGTTAAGTCACTAGATTTTTAGGATTTAATCAGTGTTTCCTGGGAATGACCTGCCCCTTCAATTATGCATTCTTCAAATAGAGGTGAAATGACAAAATAAATATCAAAGAATAGTCCCAATATGATATTTATAAACAAGCACAACAATGAGGGGGAGGGGGCATGTGAAAGGAGAAAAGCACGGGAGAGCGATCTGGGGTAATTCACCAGAAATCCACAGAGAGTGAGAGACTTTCTTCCTGCTCTCTACCTAGCCTGGCTCTAAGGTGATAAGGAAGGAGAAAGGTACAGAGAAACGGCCACTGGGACCAAGCCACCCTCTCCGTTCAGTCACAGACCTCTGGCCCTGGCGGTTGAATTCCAAGAAAAGACCTCTCTCCTGGCATTTTAGCCGGAGAAGGAATACAGAGCTGCTCAATCCCGTGGCGGGGGTGTCGGTGTGCAGGGACACTGTATCAGAAAAGGGTTCCCAAGAGAACCTGGTGACCGCTGTTTTCAAAACCAACGCTGGTTAATGCCCTGAATGCTGCCAGAGATGAAGGAAGAAGGCCCGCCCAGCAGAGAGCAGAGAAGAACCACTGAGGAGCCCCCTATGCCTGCTGTTGATAGACAGACGCCAACAAGCAGAAAGCCACTCGTGGTCCATGAGGGAGTGACATACCGGACTGGGAGAAGTGACTTCTCATTGGTGTGAAGCCACGAGGAGGAGGTCTCACTCTGACCACTTCCTAGCATTTGTTACTTCCTGCCCCGACTAACGCACCAATGGAAAACAGGACCGGAGCAGGCTCCAGCACCCGGGTCTGCAGCTCTTACTCCAGCAGTGACCTTGTGGAAAGAGCGGCTTCCAACAGCCTCGGCGAAACTTCTCTTGGTACATTCCCAACTTTCTCTTCTGTCCCACCCGATTCATTAGGTGAGCTGGAGCAGAATCACCATTAGTACCTCCAGGGGCTACTAATGGTACCACCATTAGTACCTCCAAGTCCATTCCCCTCTGTGTGGTGCAGAGCGAGAGCCAGAGCCAATCCACCGTGTTGGCGCGGTCCCGCGGCCTTGCCGGGAACAGCCCGTCACTCGCTTCTTCGTGGTGGGACCCGCACGCGCCCCTGACGCGCCAGCGCAGCTTCCACTCCCGTCTGCCGCTGCTCCGCCCCCGCCCGACTTCCCTGTCCTATGTGTCTGCTTTTTGTTATTTTTGAGATGAACCTGTAAACGTGAGAACTCAGAGATCTGAGGTACTTCACATAAACACACTCAAGTATCAGTCTTTCATTCTCTGAAAACAAGAACACAGGAAAACAAGCCCCTCTCCCTCTCCCCTCAGAAATGTGAGCACCTTCCCACTAGGCTAACAGTGGCTACCTCTGCACCACATCACTGATCTCCTGTACACATGACAATAAGTTATTAAGGACAGGGTTTGCCCCGGGCACACCAGCAGCTGCTGAAGACACCTGCAGCTCCTGCAGGCTGAGTTCCAGTTTGCTCACAGCCTCTCGGAAGGCGAATTTGTTGCGAGTCTGGGGGATGCAGTCCACATAGCCTGAGCAGTAGTCGAGCAGCTGGTGTCCGGTGTCCACCAGCTGGCTGTTGGGCACGGGTTCCGTGATTGCACTGGACAGTAGGTCAGCACATTCCAGCAGGGCCTCCTTGCTGATTTTGTCTGCTGAGATTTTCTCAGCCGCCTGTTTGGTTTTTCTCAGAGCCACTTTAGTACCTGCTGTGCCATTAGCCATTTTGGCCGGCGAGATGGAAGAGGTGGGCAGAGGCACTTGAGGCGGAGGCATCGCTGGCCTCCCAGCTTTCCCACTGACGGGCACTGCCCCTGGAGCTGCCTTCTTCCCTCCTTCCGGTGTCTCTGACGTGGGCTGTCCTGCAGCGGGGGCGGTCGGCTCTTCCGTGGGGTCTGAGCACACGGACGGATGCTGCAGTAGTCTCATCACGGGTGGTGGGGGTGGGGCACACTTTGGTTTTACCCGTCGGGGTCGGTCCTTGTCTCCAGAGGATGTGACCTGATGCTCAGATAAGAGTTTGAATTTATTGCCCTGAGAGTCTGTGCCAATGAGCTGCACGTCAGCTGGAGTGTGCTTCAGAGTGGGTGATATGAGGACTGGCACTTTGTGGTTGTGAGTGGTCGGGAGGGCTGCTGCAGCCTTGGCCGGGGAAGACCAGCCTGTCTGCTCGCCATCCTCTGGGACTCCAGCCATGCCAAGTCGTGCTCCGCCATTCCTCTCCTTGCTCTTTGGGGCAGCTGCCACTCCAGCCACCCCTACCCCCGGAGAGTCCTTCTCTGTAATGGCTGGATCCCCAGAGGGGGTTCTGAGAGGAAGAGCTGTGGCTCCTCTAGGCAAAAGTTTGGCTTTTGGTCTCTCCCTGCTTGGAGCAGCACCTTCCTCTGATTTTTTTGGAAGCATGTCATTGGCCCTGTCCACATTCTCTTCTGGCTGAGAAGAGGTGGACACTGTCCTTTCCAGCTGGAGTTTGGACCTCTGGCAGTTCCTGGGAAGGGTCATTGCCATCCTATCCTGCTCTGGAAGCCCTGAGGACATGGAAGATGTAGAGTTTGACCTTGGAAAAGGCTTGGAAGTGTCATCACTGGCTGTGGGTTTACCCGCTCGTAAGCCCAGTGTCTTTTTGATTAAGCGTGGTGTAAAGAAGCCTGTGATGCCAGACCACCCACCCCCAGCAGTGCCGCTGCCCCCGCCCCCACCGCCATCGTCATTACACAGGTTCCTCTGTGCAAAGCTCCCCCCATAGCACTTGGGTGGCACCAGATTCGCCTCTTGCTGGGCAGGAGTGAAAGAGAACCCATCAGCATGCTGTAGAGAAGCAACAGATGAGAAGTTACCCGTGAGTTCATATTTCTTGTGGGGCTGATTCTCCATTTCTCGGAAGGAGCTGCTGCGTTTAGGGGGTGTGGGAGCGTTTCTCTTTTTCATGAAGGAGCTGAAGAAGCCTCCCTTCCTATCCCTGGTGAAGCATGTCTCTTTGGCATCTTCCAAGAGGCTGCTGGGTGACTTGTCTCTTTGTTTTCGAGGCAGTGCTGGGGACCCACTGGGGGCCTGTGCACCTCTAACGAACCCTGAAGAGAAACGGCCAATCACTAACGTGAAAGACAAAAAGTGACTCCATTACACTTGAAATACTAAGGTTTAATTTAATTGCAAGAGTTCTGTCGGCATCTATTAGATATCAGGTATTAGCAGGACTCAGAGGAAACTAATAAATACGTTACCGTTTCACATTGCTGAATGTTCCCAATACAACATGGGAAATAAATAGGAAGCAATAACCTACTTTCTACCTCGGCATTCGTCTTTTCTCTAAACGCTATAGCACACGCTGGCCTCAACTATCAGGCTCAGGGAAGCAGTTTTTGCCAGAACTACACAGATGGTAATGGTCCAGGATTTGAGAGCTGAGAAAACGGAGGGGGAGGCAGAGCTGTATGGCAGACGGAAAGATGAGGACTAACAACGCTGGCACTGCAGAGCCCCGGACCAGAGCAGGAGCTAAAGCAGACGCCAGCCATTCTCTCCTCAGGGAACACGGACAGGAAAACGGAAATAAGGCATCATACCCCAAGGTTCTTGAAACAAGGCAGTTTAATTCTACCTGCCTAGGGATCCATACCTGGTGCTGAACTGGAGGCAGAATTTTCTGTGGCATCCTGTGTCCCTTCGATATTCTCCTTGTTCTCCACCTGTTTCTTCAGCGTTCGGGTCTTAGAAGGAAGTATAGGCAGTCGGGGCAGGTATGGAACAACAGACGAGGAGGAGGCAGCCCTCCCAAGCTCCTCAGCTACCTCTGTGAGGAAGACAAGGGGACTGATCAAAAACAATTTCATGACACAGAAAAGGAGGTTTTTGTTTCAGAAAAGGTATACAACGGAGGAAGAAGCTGGAGAAAAGAGCACTAAAATATACAAATGGAATCACAGAGCATGTACTTTTACGTCTGCCTTCTTTTGCTCAACATTGTGACGGCCGATTCCTCCGTGCTGTTGCATGTAGCAGAGGCTCCCTCTCCCAAGTGTGAGCATACCAAATTAACCCATCCTTCTTCTGGTGGATATCTAGGTTGTTTCCAGTTTGGGGCTGGAAACGAATATGCTGCTACCGACACCCTGCTACATGTCTTTTGCTTCAGAATTGTATGTACGTCTGCTGGGTGTATACCTAGGAGCAGGACCGGCGGGTTACAGGGTGCACATCAATTCAGCTTTGCTGGGTCCTCTCAAACTCTCTCCCAAAATGGCTGTAGCAATCTATACTCCCACTAGCCTTGTATCAAAGTTCTGATTACTCTGCATGCTTGCCAAAGTTTGATATTATCAGGCTTTTTGTTTTTGATTTTAGCCATTCTGGTGTAGGTATGTAGTGGCATCTTACTGTTCTATTCTGGACTTCCCTGATGATGAGTAATGATGGTAAGCATGGATTCATATGCTTTCATATTTTGGATATCTTTGTTTACTGAGTGCTCGTTCAGAGGCTTAATAAAGCAGATTTCTGCACTTAGTTTTTACATTGCACCTTGCACCAAGAAGGAGGGTGGACACATTTCATGTCATGCTGCATTTCATTCATAAAACAAATGAGGCTCCTGAAAAAACATTCACTGTATCAGTAAGCCTCGGCTGATTCAACGTGGCTATGAGTTTTTGGGGCTTCTGCTGGGGCAAAGACATACTTTACTATTCACCCCTTAACAAAAATGAAGCAAGCAGGACTGATTAAACTGTGAAATATTGTGATTTTTTTTTTTTTTACAACATTTTGGTGTAACTATTTAAAAAATCAACTCCCCCACAAGAAGGGGTACATGGCCTATAACCCAAGTCATGCCAGCGAGACTGTTTTCTTACACTGCTGCCTACAGCAGCTGGGAGACAGACGTTAGCTGTGAAGATATGACCTCGAGGAGGCTAGCAACTGTGTCCCATACCTATTGGAAGATTCTGAGGATGAGATCAACCTAGAAGCAAAAGTAAAGTGATACTGGGTGGGAGAGGCTGTGAGAAGGAGGAAGTCCTGAAGCTAATTGATTCTGTGGCTTCTACTGACTCTGAGTTAGCACCATCCCTCCTTTCCCATGGTTTGAGCCAATAAATCCTCCCTTCACTGCTTAAGAAAGTTTGAGTTAGGTTTCCTCCACTCACAACTAACTAATGAATACATCCTTTTAAGGTAGGAACTGTGTCTTAGCTCTGTGTCTTCAGTATATGCTAGCCACAGATTAGATGCTATGATTAATAAAATGTGGATTAAAAGAATCTTAAATTTCTGGTTTAGCAACTCTCAACTGCAGTTAACTTCAAAAATTGATAATGGTTGATTTTCTATAAGGATATAACATTTTCAAAGGAAACAGAACTATTTAAGGATTCAACAGAAATTAAAAGGCGACACAAAAGCACCAAAGAAATGGGAGCCTATGACTTCTACCACTTCAACTCCACACGAAGGAAAGCACACAGAGGAAGAAGAGAGCTGGCCAAGGAGCTGCTCAGTGTGGCCCAAAGGGCTGCCTGTATGCTCTGTGATCTATGTGCACAAGCTTCAGCTTACAAAGGAGTAGGATGAAAATACTTTGCTTTCAACCTCAGTATTTACTTTTCCCTTTATCTGAAATGATAAGTCACTAATGGAAGAAGACAAAATTCAACTTGCCTGATTTCCTCTTCTAATATTTTGAAACCTGAACTTCAGTAGTGAGCTCTATGTTCAATTATGAAGGAAAGGAAAAATCTGAAAAACGTACGAAATTCTGGAGCTATACTGAAAAACCTAGTAACAACACATAACTAAGAATTCTGTTTTTAGCTCTCTAGGAATAGCTTCACTATATAACAAGTGTTTACTGTTTGACTCTTGCATGTAATTTTAGAAGCACTGTAATACCAAAGCAGGAAACTGCCTGTATGTATGTATGTATGTATGTATGTACCCATACACTTGTTTTTCAGATAAGAAAAGGGCTCTCACTGTTCATAGCTTAACATCCTCATTTTAAAGTATTCTCCATGTCAACATATTTAAAAATGTCATTTTAAACATTCAATTATAAGCATATAGTAATTAACAGCCCACTGGATTTTTAAATTGTTTTTAATTTTTCAATATTATAAACTACACATCCTTGTAGCTAAATCTTTATTCATACTCTTATTTATTTCCTTAAGATCTACTCCCAGAAAATAACTTTCTGGATATTGGGAGGTTTTTTTGTTTGTTTATTTATTTTGAGAGAGAGAGAGAGGGAGAGCACAAGCAGAGACAGAGAGAGGTAGAGAGAGAGAATGTAGGGCTTGAACTCATGAGCCACAAGACCATAACCTACCTGAGACGAAATCAAGACTCAGACACTTAACCAAGTGAGCCACCCAGATGCCCCCAAATTTCAATATTAAAAATGAGCTAGAGACATAAAGACACATTTAAAGAAAGCAAAACAAGAATAACAGAGGCCATGAATTAATTCAGTATCCTGAAATGGAGTCCCAAACTGCAGGAGTCTATAATTTTTAATGTTATTACCACCCCTACCACCACCCATGACTGGCCACCAACAGTGAATCACCAGATTCTCACCTTCAGAAATGCTGGAGTCATGGAACATGGTTTCAAAAGCCTGATGTGTTTCAGCAAAAGACGGCCTGTCGGCAGGGCTCCACTTCCAGCCTATGTGACAAAAGAAGGAACTAGGGAAAGCTCTTTATAAATTAACCATCCAGTGGCACACCTGAGAGGGAGTGCTGTGCATCATGGCAACAACAGAGGCATAGTATGTTCACAGGTGTAGTGAGCCCACATCCTAGGGCTGGTCCTTCCATGTAGCCTTAGCTTTTGTCCTTTCTACTACAAGGATAAAGAGGGGTGGGGAGATGGTTTCTAAAATGGAAAGTTTTCTTCTACTGGAAAAATGAAAAAAGTAAAACCTGTCTTCAAACTCATTCTAACCTTAAAATCAGCTATCCATATTCAGAAATATAACAGGCCATCAGACAGGAGGAACTTAGAGTCCACTTTGACAAAAACAGGACAGTAAGGAAAATAACAAGACTTATGCTTAAACACAAATGCAATTTAATTCATTACTCACCTTCCAGCTCTCTCATCTATAAGAAGTCAGAGGCTTCTGTTTACTCATCAGAGGTTACTTTCAGGTATTCTCCAGAGTCTTTAGGAATCGTTTTTATCTAGTTGAAAGCAGCCTTCCCCTATCTAATCTCCAAACCCAAGTGCTTATTATCCTATTAAATATGCAAGTGGGCCATGGAAAACTATTCTTAGGATTCCAATTAAGACACAATGATTGGTGGAAATGCAAACTGGTGCAGCCACTCTGGGAAAACAGTATGGAGCTCCTCAAAAAATTAAAAATAGAACTACCCTACGACTCAGCAATTGCACTACTAGGTGTTTATCCAAGGGATACAGGTGTGCTGTTTTGAAGGGGCACATGCACCCCAATGTTTATAGCAGCACTATCGACAATAGCCAAAGTATGGAAAGAGCCCAAAAGTCCAATGACGGATGAATGGATATGGTATATATATACACAATGGAGTATTACTCGGCAATCAAAAAGAATGGAATCTTGCCATTTGCAACTATGTGGATGGAACTGGAGGGTAGTATGCTAAGTGAAATTAGAGAAAGACAAAAATCATAGGACTTCACTCATATGAGGACTTTAAGAGACAAAACAGATGAACATAAGGGAAAGGAAACAAAAATAACGTAAAAACAGGGAGGGGACAAAAACGTAAGAGACTCTCAAATAGGGAGAACAAACAGGGTTACTGGAGGGGTTGTGGGAGGGGGGATGGGCTAAATGGGGAAGGGGCATTAAGGAATCTATTCCTGAAATCATTGTTGCACTATATGCTAACTAACCTGGATGTTAATTTAAAAAATAAATTAAATAAAAATTAAAAAAAAAAAAAAAGACACAATGGTTGGGCCTTCTGGGTGGCTGAGTTGGTTAAGCATCTGACTCTTGATTTCGGATCAGGTCACAATCTCAGGGTTGTGATATCGAGCCCCACATTGATTGGGCTCTGCACTGAGCACAGAGCCTGCTTGGTATTCTATCTCTCTTCTCTGCCCCTCCTCCCACACTCCCTCCCTCCCTCCCTCTCTCTCTAAGATAGATAGATAGATAGATAGATAGATTCTCTTAAAAAAAAAAAACTCAATGGTTTGTTATATATGCCAACTAGCTGATAAATGACCAACTCTTTATATGCCATGAGGTTGGTCACTCTAACAATACTGAGAGGAAAACTATTTCTTAGTATCACTAAGAATCACTGCCTTAACCTTTAAAATCAATGCCTTAACCTTTAAACATTAAAATAAAAAAAAAAAAAGAAAACCACTCACATGCTCTCATAAGTTCATAAACCTTAGGGGGGCATCCTTCAGGTTGTTCCATTCGATATCCTTTTTCCAGTAGATCATAGACCTGAGACAGGTCAATACCTGGATATGGTGACATTCCATACGTAGCAATTTCCCACAGCAGTACCCCAAAAGCTGCATAAGGGATAAAAGAAATAAAAAGCTGAATGTTTCTTCTCTGATTTGTTATTTATTATGTACCATCAGGTAACTTCTCTTTCAAATTCTGCGTAACATTCACACTGTTACATTAGTATACTCTTCTAATTCTTCTAGCATTCTGATTCTTACAGCTGAATTTGTCCTTCTAAGATATTTGCCACAAGAATGCTTCAGGTATAACCTCAGGACTTTTATTTAGATCTCCTTTACTGCAGTGAGGGAGAATAAATTATGATCATAAAAAGCCTAGGACATAACTGAACTACTCTTAGAACAATCTATGATCTATTTAATGAGTTTCAGTTTTTAGATCAGCTAATATTAGGGGAGTAAAATAAAAATGGATTCATTTAAAATCAGAAAAGAAATTACGCTAGAAAAAAAAAAACTGCTGGACTTGGTCACAGGTTATTTCTGAGTTTGAGATTCCTGATAAAAAGTCACTTCGTCTCGGTTGCAGATAAAAAGTGACAACTATTTCTGCTGGCCTACAACCCAAATTTCTAGACTTGTTCAGTCCACTGAGCATCCACTAAATCAGAATTCTTTTCAGTGCAACAGAAACAAGATGAGTTACAAGAGCAAATTCTAGATGCAATTCCATCACGCTTCCTTGAAAAGAGAAGGTGACTCTGCGTCATGATACTCTGGAAATAAGCAATAAAATCTAATAAGGAAAACAGGAAACTTTACAGAGAAAGGATCAGTAAAATCCAATGCAGTCCAAGATCTAGACTGTGAGCTCTCTGAAAGGACTTTTTTTTTCACTTTCTTCTTTACACTTTTTAAAAATTTATTTAATTTAAGTAGGCTCCATACCCAATGTGGGGCTCTAACCCCTTTCTCTACACTTCTTTCTATGCTAAGTACCTAGCACAATGCCTGGCAGACAGTAGAGATTTAATAAATGCTTGCTGAACGACTGATAAAGGATGGGGGTAAGGCAGAGTTTACTGGTCACATAAAAGAGAAATTCCGAAGAATTAAAGAACATTTATAAAAAAATAAAATGACAGGGGAGCCTGGTAGGCTCAGTCGTTTAAGCTTCCGGCTCTTGATTTCAGCTGAGGTCATGCATGATCTCCCGGTTTGGGAGTTCAAGTCCTGTGTCAGCCTCTGTGCTGTCAGTGTGGAGTCTGCTTAGTATTCTGTCTCTCCCTCTCTTTCCGCCCCACCCCTGCATGCACTGTCTCTCTCTCTCAAAATAAACCTAAAAAAAAAAAAAAAAAAAAAGAAGACATAGAAAAAGTCCCTTCCAAACCTTACCCCAAACGTCAGATTTAATTGAGAAGGTATTGTAGGCAAGACTCTCTGGTGCTGTCCATTTAATAGGAAATTTGGCTCCCGCATGAGCAGTATAGGTGTCTCCAGTCATCAGTCTACTCAAGCCAAAGTCAGCCACTTTTACCACATGGTTTTCTCCCACTAGGCAGTTACGGGCTGCAAGATCTCTGTGGGAAAGAGAACCCTAATGTGATTCCACTCAGTGAGGAAAATGGTCATGAACAAATGCTCTATTCTTAGTTCTTTGTGCTACAAGCAGAGTTGATAAGTCTGTGCTGACAGATATGGTAGTATTTTATGATAGCTGCTAACATGGTAGAAAGCCACTAATTATCCACCACTTGGAGAGTAGTCATCAAGAGGCAGTTACGTGATACTAGAAGAAAGCAGACTTCAGAAAATGGGTTCCTATTTGTAAGTACACTGGGCTAGGTTTCAGAGGTGAGCAAAGATGCTTTTCTACAAGGCTTTAAGTTCTTAACTGAGACGGAAAGCTTTTTTTAAAATTAAGCCATTAGATGGAGCAAAAGGCTCTTGGATATAATCCTGGGCAAAATAAAGAGCATTCTGTTTTAAGAACGGCAAAGGCTCCTCATTAATACTTTAGCCAGAATACAGTAGGTTTACAAGATGGAAATGATATTATAGTGGGTGGGGCCTGTGAAAGAGAAAATTGCTTTCTTGGGTCATCTGGAAATTTCCAGGAAGGTCCTCACATTCTTCTCTTCATTTGCACATCAAGCAAGGTAGCTTCACGGTTAGAAATAGCAATGATTGGGCTTTACACACCTATGGATGAAATTCTTCTTCTCTAAATACTCCATTGCAGAAGAGATCTGAGTGGCCATATAGAGCAGTACGACAGCAGTCACTTCGTCTCGGTTGCACTCTCGGAGATAATCAAGCAAGTTGCCGTAGGGCATGTACTCAGTCACGATGTAAAATGGTGGCTCCAAAGTACACACACCTGGTAGTTCAAGAATAGAGCTTGTTTTATTAGTATAGATTCAAAAATTCCAAACCACTTCGTCAAGAATAGTTGACAAATTTTAAAGTCTAGTTCAGCAGTAATCTTTTCCCTTCTTGCCATCACATTCTCTGAAAGTAACACAGCAAAGGTAAGTTGCTGGTTGATAAGGGAGTCTCAGCTTCCATTACATCATTCTCTGGAAATCCACATGCATTTGAGCATTTGCCTGTTTGGGCAAAAGCAGAGTTACTTACATTAATTCCATAAGGGGTCTGGAAGACCAAAATTTCTGGAGTTCTGTATGTGCCCCAGATTCTGAGCCTCACCTGCACACTAACAATGTTTATCTCAAAGTAACAGCAATTGTGTATATGTTGAAAACTGTGAGTTCAGCCTGTATAAAGCTTGGTAAAAAGACTGCTTCCATAGTCAAGGATTTCACTGACCCAGGGTAGATTCCTTACAAAGAATCAACAAGAAGCTGAGGCACCTGCACGGCTCAGTTGGTTAAGCGTCTGACTGTCGGTTTTGGCTCAGGTCATGATCCCACAGTTTCGTGAGTTCGAGCGTCACATCAGGCTCTGTGCTGACAGCACGGAGCCTGCCTGGGATTCTCTCTCTCTCCCCCCTCTCCCTCTAAATGAATGAATAAATAAATAAATAAATAAATAAACAAACAAACAAAAATAAAATATATTAATAAATATAAGTAAATATAAAGTAAAATAAATAAAATACATATATATATTTTTTTATTTAAAAAAAATTTTTTTTAACATTTATTTATTTTTGAGACAGAGAGAGACAGAGCATGAACGGGGGAGGGGCAGAGAGAGCGGGAGACACAGAATCGGAAGCAGGCTCCAGGCTCTGAGCCATCAGCCCAGAGCCCGACGTGGGGCTCGAACTCACGGACCGCGAGATCGTGACCTGAGCTGAAGTCGGACGCCCGACCGACTGAGCCACCCAGGCGCCCCCATATATATATATTTAAGAAAAAAAAAAGAATCAACAAGAAGCTATTTCCTTTGGGACGGTTTATCTTAACGTGAACACCCAAAGAAACTGGCCCTCCTTCAAAATGGGCAAAGAGTTCAGGCAATAATTTCTTTGTGACCTGAATAGCCATTCTATCACAGCATAGCACATTCTGCTTAGCAAGGTAAACTGATGAGTATGGTCACAATTTTTAATTTGCTTCTTTTCAACAGCTTTTCATTTAATGTCTCTACCTTGTAAAAATATTTTGTGACAATGTTTGGTTTGGCATCATTTTGAGTGGTTCTGAACTTGAATCTGGGGCAATTACCACAAGCTGGGCAGTTTTATATATTGTAATCAATCTAGGCCACTCTCTCCTGGGCAATTAAAAAAAAAATTTTAATTAATGTATGTATGTATGTATGTAATCTCTACACCAAACATGGACCTCAAACTCACAACCCCAAGATCAAGAGTCAGATGCTCTAATGAGTCGGCCAGCACCCCGTTCCAGGGCAAATTTTTGTTTTTTAATGTTTATTTTTGAGAGACAGAAGGACAGAGTGTGAGTGGGCAAGGGTCAGTGAGAGAGGGAGATACTGAATCCAAAGCAGGCTGCTCCAGGCTCTGAGCTGTCAGCACAGAGCCCGACATGGGGCTCAAACCCACGAACCGTGGGATCATGACCCAAGCCAAAGTTGTATGCTTAACCAACTGAGCCACCCAGGCGCCCCACTGGGCAATTTTTAAGGAGTCTGTTGAGTAAAATGACAACTATTTTTTTTTTTAATTTTTTTTAATGTTTACTTATTTCTGAGGCAGAGAGAGACAGAGCATGAGTGGGGGAGGGTCAGAGAGAGAGGGAGACACAGAATCAGAAGCAGGCTCCAGGCTCTGAGCTGGCAGCACAGAGCCCGACGCGGGGCTCGAACTCACAGACCGTGAGATCATGACCTGAGCCGAAGTCGGACGTTCAACCAACTGAGCCACCCAGGCGCCCCAAAATGACAACTATTTACTGAAGTAGTTTTGCACTTAGAGCTTCTGCCATGGTGATTCAAAAGGAGTATGTGGAGACAATGGGGTTGGGAGACAAGCATCACTAAGGAAACCCATGGCTCAGAAGCTCCCTCACCTAATAGCTGTACCAGATTAGGGTGCTTGATCTCCTTCATCACTGCAGCTTCTTTCAGGAACTCTTCCACCTCCATGGTATCTTCCTGGAAAGGCCGGGGGTGGGGGAAGAAAACAAAACAAAAAAACAGAAGAGGGACAAACCCCCATTTTAATCATTTGAGTCAACTCACAATCCTAAACCTACAGCTTTAAAAAAACTTCTTTCAAAAATATTTTTGAATATTTTAGCATATTAAAGAAATTTTATCAGAACCTAAGATACATCCAATTAGAAACAAAAATGTCCCTAAAATGTATCCAGTATTTGAAACGAAAGTGAAAATTAGCAGGGCAAGCAACGGAATATCCTATCCCATATCCCATCACAAGGGAAACATGGCAGACCTGGATGGTAACTCAGTTCTCAGTTTACTTCCTTACACATCTCAGCCTTTGAAACAGGAGACAGAAGGGTTAGCTGTTTACACATTTGTCTTCCTGACACATTCCTTAAGGAGCAATGCACATGTGCAAAGCCATGCATATTGTCTCACACTCACAGTAGGCTTAATAAGTGCTTGCTAACCAGAATGGATTACTACTCATAGCCAGAGCAGCCCTTATAAGTGATATGCCAGAGCTATGGAGGCAAACAGGAGAACCGTCAGAGAACGGAATGAGTGACAACTGTGCAACTGGTTACTAGGATGCTTAAAGAAGACAGCAGCATGAGGAAGATTTCTGGGACTATTAGGAACAAGAAAAAAGGATTTAATCTCATAGAGATGGGGGGAGCATGAGGCAGAAAGCTGAAGGACAGACGAGACAGCCCATGATTCTTGTACACTGCACCAACAATTCCATCCAGCAGGGGTCCTTCTCAGGAAGCAAAACAGCTTGTCTTGCCTTTATAACTTATAATTTGCTCCTAACCTTTCACTAACACTTACATCAACAGCCTCCAGAGACAAACCTTCCCCACATGTGGGTTTCGCTGTGTTGCAGTGAATAATCTGCCCGTGCGCTGTCAGCAATGGCACTAAAGTTAATCATCAATTTGCTGATGTGCTTGGCATCAGTGGGTGGAAAGTGCTCCAAAGCTGAAGCATGGGCATGCTCATATTTCCAAGTGATTCAGCACAAATGTAAAAATGCCTGGAAACTGTAATTCTTAGCAACCCACCTTCAATGTTTTCACAGCAACCGTAAGGCTATATTTCTTCCAGACGCCGACATAAACTTCTCCATACTGCCCACCCCCAAGTTTGTGCTTCATGGTAATATCTGTTCGTTCCATTTCCCATTTGTCATGGATGGGGGACACGCCATAGACTGTTGGCTTATTGCACTTGGGCGCTGGGTAATGTAATGTTGTCACCAGCCCATCCGCCACTGTGGAGTGATGATGAACCAGCTCTGCCAGGGTGCTAAAGCGGCTCTCGGCAGTTACATACACCTGAGGAGAAAGGCAGGAGAAAAGCTCCATCAACTTGAAAAGGGTCAGAAAAATTGTTTTCAAAGCCCATTATTTCACTGGTCTGAAGATATAAAGACAGGAGGCTATCTTATTGAGGTAAATTAAATGATGATGGTAAGGAGAAACAGAACTTCAATTTAATCCTCCTTAAACCATTCTTCCTAGGCTTCCTAAATAAGCTCTAGTTTTGGGGGAAAAGCTTCCAACGTATCTTTCTGAATCATCAAGATCATTGGTCTTCAAGTAGTTTTAAGCAACAAGACCGTGAAACCCAAATATGTTAGCAGCAGAGATGCTCTGATTAAAGGAGGCAAGAGGAAACTTGGCCTCCTGTAAAAGGTTATGAAATACCACATCAGAATCTTGCACAGCACCAAACCTGAGAACCACAGAGTTCAATTTTTTTGGTAGGGAGAGAGTATTTAAGTATCTTATAATTTTTACTTAATCAGGATATGTTTTTGAGTATCCAGGCCACTAAAAAAGGGCCACAATAGGGGCAACTGGGTGGCTCAGTTGGTTAAGTGACCAACTTCAGCTCAGGTCATGATCTCACAGTTCCTGAGTTCGAGCCCCACGCTGGGCTCTGTGCTGACAGCTCAGAGCCTGGAGCCTGCTTCGGATTCTGTGTCTCCCTCTCTGTCTGCCCCTCCCCCACTTGCATTCCGTGTCTGTCTGTCTGTCTCTCCTTCTCAAAAAAAAAAAAAAAACATTAAAAAAAATAAGTTAAAAAAAAGGGCCACAATTTTATTTCAGAGTGGTTAACAAAACAGTAGTTAATTTGTAATAATAAAAGTATAAAAGATGAGTAGTCTTCAAGCACTATCTTCCAAAGGAGCTTGTTTATAGTTTTTTTTTTAAATGAAACTTTTGGTGTATATAGAATAATACACAATATATACAGAATTGATGATTTTTACAAGGTGAACTCACCCATGTAAACCTCTCCCACACCAAGAATTGTAACACTACCAGCACCCTCCCAAATAAGCTATTCACCCCTTCGAAGATAACCATTCTGCTGACTTCTAGAACACCTTAGATTAGCTCTGTCTGCTTCTGAACTTACACAAATGGAGTCATACAACAGGTATTATTGTGTCTGCTTTCTTTCACTCAACTTTTCTTTATTGTGATATAATTTGCATACCATAAAATCCACCGTTTTCAAGGATACAATTCAGTGGTTTTAATATATTCCCAAAGTTGTCCAACCATCACCACTATCTGACTCCATAACACTGCCACCCCCTCACGCCCATCCCTGACAGTCACTAATGCCTTTCACTCAGTTTTCCATGTGTGGCACTCACCTACGACACAGGTCAACAAACTTTTCTGCAGAGGGCCAGAGAGTAAATATTTCAGGCTTATGGCCATAATGCCTCTGTCACAACTATTAAAAGCTGCCATAACAAGGAGAAAGCAGCCATAGACAACATATAAACAAATGGGTGTGTCTGTATTTCAATACAATTTTATTTACAAAAATAGGCAACTGGTGGGCCCACAGATTTTCTTGAGAGTGTGCACAGCAGTACATTTTTTGTTGTATGAAATTCTATTTTATGAATATGCCACAATTTACTAATTCATTCTGTTGTTAGACAATGAAGTGTTTCTAGCTTGGGGCTATTATAAATAATGCAACTGTGAACATTCTTGTACATGTCTATGTCTTCTATGTCTCCTATGTCTACAACACATGCACTCATTTCTGTAAACCAGAAGCAAAGCTGCTACATCTCTCCCACATTACCACTCATCTGGTTCTATTTGGTTTCATCAAGAGACAGTAGGTCTGTGCGGTGATATAAAAGAGAGAATTCATAATTATTTCCTACTTTGTAACAGCCATTATGTTTTAAGGAAATTATTTCATTTAATCCTCACGATGACCCAATAAAGTGCAATGAGAAACAGGCTTATGTAAGGTCACAAAGTTAGTAAATAGACATGTTGGAGTTATGCACCAAACCAGGTCTGCCTGCTCCAAAGCCTGGGCTTTCCCCTACTCTGCATATCACACAGAGGGAAAGAGCAGAACAAATGATTCCATATAAATTTACTGTTCAGCAGAACTGACACAAAGGCAGGCCTCACAGTTTATGAAGTAAAACAGTTCCACTCCTAAGACAGCCACCCTGAAACGACTGGTCTTCCCAACGTGCACTCTGCTCAATGACTGACCTATTTCTATCAACACACATTCATACTCAGTCTCCGTCTCAGAAGCCCAGATTCTTACTTTGTGAACTTTGTGGCAGAGATTATTACAATTTTCAAAGACAGAAGGCTTAATCTAGCAATTCTGTACAACACACTGGATGTATATATATATATATATATATATATATATATATATATATCCGTACACTGGTGGTGATTAGAACAGCTAACTTAAATAGCAGTTTCTTCCATTCACCTTCAAATCTCTCATTAAACTATTGATATAATAGTGTTTTTCATTTCCATTACCATATTCTTATGTGTAAGCTCTAATGTGCCAAACAGCCCAAATTCACATCAGTGATTATTTTATTTCATATGAGTCATAAAAACTTATTTTTTAGTCATTCTGAGTGTTTTTTCTAAAGAACAGACCATCCACGCCCAAGGTGGTACCGGCCAGTCTTACCTTGCTGTCTGTGGTGGTGTTGATCCTGTAGTGATACACACGGCCCTCGTACCTGAGCGAGATGGACAGCTGCCCAGGGCTGCTCTCACTCTCCCGCACCAGGAAGCTGCCATTGATCAGACTGCTGAGCAGGTACTCCGCAGCGCTGCGCGACACGGGCCCATGGTACCAGGAGTGTTTTTCCAAGCTGTTCACTGGGGTGATGTAGTTGCTTGGCACCCAACCTTGGCCATTCTTAGAGCGAACTTCACTCCACTCACCATTCTGGTTGTAACCAAGGACTCGAAGCTTTTCACCTGGCCATGACATCATCAGAGAAGAGAAGAGAAGAGAAGAGAAGAGAAGAGAAGAGAAGAGAAGAGAAGAGAAGAGAAGAGAAGAGAAAAGAGAAGACAAGACAAGAGAAGACAAGAGAAGACAAGACAAGAGAAGACAAGAGAAGACAAGAGAAGAGAAGACAAGAGAAGAGAAGAGAAGACAAGACAAGAGAACTTAACTTCAAATATCAGCAGTCTATTATCAAACTCTGAACTCTGAAAAATCAATCAGGAAATTTTACGCCAACATTTAAAAAAAATAATGAAAACAAACTTGGCTGCTCATCATATCGTGATTGATCTCTTTAGCTCGTGGCTTAAAGACAAGCAGCACAGTTAGAAATAACCTTCTGGTATTTACTAAAGGTTTTCACACCAACTAAAAAAATGCCATTAGGAAACTCCACGTGTGGTATAGTATGGTGGCATACAAACATAGAAAGGTTCCCAATCCATAAACACAGAGAATACACCGCTGATTGCCAGAGGGGAGAGGGTGTGGCATTGTGCAAAATGGGTGAAGGGGAGTGGGAGATACAGGCTTCCCTACAGAGAATAAACAAGTCACAGGGATAGATGGTACAGCACAGAGAATACAGTCAGTGGCATCGTAATAGAGTTGTGTGGTGACAGACGGTAGCTACACTTGTGGTGAGCACAGCACAACAAATAGAGCAAATCACAGTGTTGTACGCCTGGAAGTAATGCAGTATCGTGTGTCAACTATACTTGAATTAAAAAAAGACAGGTTATTCTGGAAAATGACACAGTCTCACCCTTCAAAGAAAAGTTCATTTTTCTCAAAACAGTTTGTCAAGGAATGTATCTTATATATGGTTCAATGTTAACAACAATCAAGGATTAGGGATGAGAAATGTGAAATACAAAGTCACTCTGAAATTTCAGTTGGCACCAAAGCAGCAAGACCATCTACGTAAGAAACAAAAAACAACAAAACAAAATAGAAGCACAAACCACAGAGCTTTCTGTTTTCAGAAAAAAAAAAACTGCTTGGGGGGCAGGCGGGCGGTTAGGACTCCCAAAGCACAATCTTGTCTGGGACTCAAGTTTTACCAGTTACAGTTTCCCAACTTCCCTCCCATTCCTTATGAAGATGAGTCAGTCCTACTCATTCCTCTAAAATTAGTGTGTGGGAAGGGAAGCCGCCACTGAAGCCAGAACCCAAGACAAGTTATTCAGAATGTCTTTGCTGTCAACGGCAATGTCCTTAATTTCTCTACTAAAGTTGTGAACCTCAGCTTTAAACTCCCTAATATACATTTTGCCCCTAAACTTACAGCTCAGACAAAACAGGAAAGGTGAAAGAGAGATCATGCACATGGCCCACTAGTTATCAGGCAAAGGCCACTGAGGAAACACTCAAAATCATTATTCTGGCAGTCACTGAACATTTTCAGCAGCCCACAGAAACGTCTACCATAGGATAACTTTATTAGCTCCTACGATCTCATCTTTGACCTGGAAGTGACATTCAATGACAAAAACAGGAGTATGTACTCATAAAATATACATATGTACACATGAGTAGATAGGAGCATGTGGTGTGGTGGTGGGAATGCGCAGATAAATACTCACCAACCATATCTGCAGGTAAAAAACCTCAGTGCTCCTAGAAAAGCTAAATAGAACTTGTTCCTCTATAGCTGTTCTCTATTGTACCACAAGAACTAGAAACGTAAAGAATTAGTATATTACTGTTGCTTCCTTACAAATAACTGCTAACGGTGGGTCATCATTAGCAGGATACAGTCAAAAACCCTGTTTTTGTCTATTTTCCTCTCTTTTAGAAGTTAGGAGGGGAATTTTCTACTCTGGAAGTTTTGAGCACCAGGGAAATTGACGATAGGACTAGTGGGGATGTAAACATGAGCTCTACTGACAGAGGAATGCTGGGAGAACTGTTTTTTTATTTCAAGCAAAAAACAATATTCAAAGGAGGAACTATAATAAGTTGTCATTATTTTATTTTTAAAATATATTTTCTTCTCCTTTAAAATATAAAATAGCTTTAGCATGACATCATTTTATATTAATAAGAACCTGACAGAAAAATCTGGCTTCTCATGGGTTTCATGAGAAATCCCTGTTTGCCATGAGATAACAAGAATCCCACCCCCTGAGCTGCACTCTAGCGATTGCCATAACTGGTAACTGAGGAGTCAACAGACTTTCTTTATCGATGTTTCCTTGGTGACTGAACTATCTTAGAAAAACCTCACATGAAAAGTCTATCTAGAAAGAATGTTCTGAGTCACTGCTTCACCAACTTCTCCACTGAAGTATCCATAAAGGTAAAAAAAAGTGTGTTGTAGCCCGAAGAGACTACTGCACAGTATAAAATTCTTTGAAATCCTTTGTTTTATCCTAAAAGTTCATGTAAAAGTTTCCCCCCATGCATAAACCTCATACACACAGAAATATTATCACCATCCCTTCCCCAAAAACTACCTAAAGTCTAGATCACCCGCTTTACTTTTTCTATGCCTCTAAAGCCTCCTGGCACAGATAAATGTGCCCTTACACCCACTCAGGGACACATCTATACTCCAGGTTTGAGTTAAGGGTTTCTTTTGCTTTTGGTTAATCTGGCTGGATTTAAAAAACTGATGCATGTAAAAGTTTTATAAAAGGGTAACATTCCCTGAGTGGAGGTCTGCCTTAATCTGGTTTATTCACTCCCATTTAAAGTTTTATTATCAACCTTACAAATAAAAACTGTATGTCTGGCAAATTATCATTTAAATTAGTTTCATTTAAGTTAAAAATTATCCTTGGGGCATCTGGGTAGCTCAGTCAATTAAGTGTCTGACTTTGGCTCTGGTCATGATCTCGTGGTTCATGGGTTTGAGCCTGTGCTGACAGCTCAGAGCCTGGAGCCTGCTTCAGATTCTGTGTTTCCCTCTCTCTCTGCCCCTCCCTTGCTCATGCTCTCTCTTTCTCAATAATAAATAAACATTAAAAAAAAAATTATCCTGAAATATATTTTTCCCAGTAGGAGGCTTTCATAAATTCAGAAGAACAAGCTTAGGTAGATTAGTAATCTAATTCATGTACACAATAAGAATGTCCCATGCTTCTTTCTTTTTTTTACTTTTTTGTATTTTTTTTGTATTTTTATTATTTTTTATTTTTTAAAGTAATCTCTACACCCAACGTGGGGCTCACTCACAACTCCAGGATTAAAAGTCACATGCTCTACCCACTGAGTCCCAGGCACCTCTCTTTCTCATAGAAGGTCCATATTTTCTGTCCTTATTCAAAAAACTAATAATGAATGATTTTACTTAGTCATGTTCTTAGTGCTCCCTTTTATAAACTTTCTACTAAAATAAATGACTATTCTCTTGAGAGTATTACTGTAATAGAAATCCTTCCTACTATTCCTTTCACTAGCCCATATAAACACAAATGAGAGATTTGTCTAGGCCAGTGCTACTCAAAGCAGGTCCACAATAAGATATGACACTTGTGCTGGAATGTGAATCACTGGACTACTTCCTTCTTGTTCAAAGTCTTGCTTTGCACCAAGGTGGCTCAGTAGGTTAAGCGTCTGAATTCGGCTCAGGTCATGATCTCACAGTTCGTGGGTTCGATCTCAGGTCGGGCTCTGTGCTGACAGCTCGGAGCCTGGAGCCTGCTTCAGATTCTGTGTCTTCCTCTCTCTATGCCCCTCCCTTGCTTGCACTCTGTCTCTCTTTCAAAAATAAAATAAACATGGAAAGGAAAGGGGAAGGGGAAGGGGAAAAGAAGGAAAGTCTTGCTCCAAAACCAGAAAATGTCAGCTGAACTAAGTAATATGTAGTATACTTAGTGACATAGTTGGCTTACATATCGGGACCAAGTTCTTAATCTTAACAATGTGGACTGGTAATGAACTATTCTCAGGTAAGCAGTCAGCCCACGGACAACACTTTGAGTAGCACCAGGCTCTGCCAACATGACTCATCTTAGCCACAGTTCAAACAGAAGAGATGGATAGTAAACCTAGTGCCACCTAACATGAATGCTGCATATTACATATAGAACTGAATTCTGAGAATGAGAAAAGTTTATGTATATACCACATGGTGCTTGCTTTCTTTCTTTCTTTCTTTCTTTCTTTCTTTCTTTTTTAATGTTTATTTATTTTAGAGACAGAGAGACAGAGCACAAGTGGAGGAGGGGCAGAGAGAGCCAGAGACAAAATCTGAAGCAGGCTGCAGGCTCTGACCTGTCAGCACAGAGCCCGACGCGGGGCTCGAACCCACAAACCGTGAGATCATGACCTGGGCTGAAGTCGGATGCTTAACCGACTGAGCCACCCAGGCGCCCCTACATGGTGCTTTTTCTAAAGTACCTTATCTCCGCTTCTCATTAATAAACCCTATAAAGTAGACAAAGTGACATTATCCCATGTACAGGCTTAAACAAATAAACAAACAAGCCAGTGAACCAAAAATATCTGGGCCTAAATCACCTAATTTTAGTCAGAGGCAGAATCTAGAACAGACCCCTTTATTTCTTAAGCACTAATGAAAACTGAAGAGTGAGGAGATATTACACAGAAGCTCACCTTTAGTGATGCTGAGTGTATTATCACCACTCGCCACAAAATCATAAAGTGCAACAAAGAGATTAGGGTCACTCTCAGTAGCTCCAAGTAAATTCTCCTTGGAGCTCCACCTGATGGCTTCATTCAGTGCCTGGGGTTCAACGTCACAACCATAGGGGCGGTGCAAGGCTTCTGAAAGACATAAAAAGAGAAAGGAATTGACACTAAGTTCAACCATTAAAAATTCGTTTGAATTCAGTACATACGTAGTATTTTAGCTGCTGGCATATATGTATAGTGAAAGTTCCAAGGTGGAAAAGAACTGTATAATATGGAGTCATGAAGAATGAGCAAATGGCATGGTCTCCTAAGTATGAGAAAAGTCTATTTGTTGAAAATATAACAAGACAAAAGATCCCAAAATGAGCATTTAGCTGTAATTTATCCATATTCACCAAAATCAGAAATAGAAAGAAAAAGTGGTTTTCTCAAAATGAAAAAAGGAAATCTCAAAAAGAAATGGCAATTCATTTCATAAAACATATCAGATATTTTGTGGTGGTGGTGGTTTTAAGAAAGTACAGTTATGTTTTATAAGTCTTCCCAAACTACCCTTCTTCTTCCCTTGCTCTTTACACATAAAACAAATTCTGGAAAATATAACAGACTTTAAGAAATATGTACATATTGCATAAACCCAGATTTCCATTTACATATAGAAAAATTACAGAAACAGTGCTTCCAGAAAGAAAAAATACTAACAATATCTGTTAAACAATAGAAAAATATTTTGGTTTAATACAAAACACTCTTGGCATTCCAAAATACCTTTGTATCACTGTGCACTGTCTATAATATAATAGCAGACAATTGTTCGTTGTTTTAATGAAAAAGGTTTTATCTTATTTGCTTTTCTTAGATGGTACATTTCTGTAAGTATCTTAATCGAGAACTTAATTGAAGGCTCTAGAAAATATCACCAACAAAGGACATTTGAGTTTCTACCACGTGTAATGGTTGAAGCCTTGTAAGACCTGGTTTCTTCCTCAGGCTTTATGGTTCCTAAATTTAGTCACACTACACAAACAGGTGATCCCTACAAAGATCACCTGCTTCTCACAACCCAGGTCATTTACACAAAAAATACACTATGCCTTCAAAGGTGATTTTCTCGATCACAGAAACTATTTTTAGTGGCTGTCTGCCACTATCCAACTACCTATTGTGACATAACAACACTTTTCTATTATGTCTCTCTCTCCTTTTACTCATTTTTCATGTAAAGTTGACTTTCTTATATTTGAAGAAGAAAAATCCTGGAATCTGTGGTTTTATTTCTTTTCAAATACATTCCCTCCTCTTCATCTCTACTGCCAATGCCTCAGATCAGATCCCCATCATCTCTCACCTGGACTACTGCCTCCAGTCTTGTCTCCCTCAAAGCCATCCTCCACACAGCTGGCAAAGTGATCTATTTAAAACAAAAATTTGACCATGTCACTCTTCTTAAGATTCTTTAACAGTTCACCATCAAGCTAAAATCTTCTCAATGGCCTCCGAGGTCTTTTATGATTAGGTCTCTACCTACTTCTCCAGCTTTACCTCTCCCCACTCCATACCTCAAATTCTAAACATGAACACACACACACAGATGCGTCCTGCTTCTTTGTGCCTTTATTCACAGAGTCCTGGTTACCTGGACTGTGATCTCCTCCCACCCTTCCTTTGACTGCCTGCCTTCTACTCATTTTATAACATTCAGTTCCAGTGTATAACCTCCCCTAGGAAGCCTCACGTGCTCCCCCTCCCCGTACTCTCAAAAGCATTACACTTGCTATATTTGTACCCTTTATCTTTATAATATCCTCAATTGATTTTTATATCCCAAACTTTACAATGTATTCCTTGATATTAAAACTCTTTTTCTAGCAAGAGTTACATAGGATGTGTTCAATAACTTTTAACTGAATGAATGACCAAATTATACAAAACTGTAAGTGACGGGAAATAGTGAGATGTATTTTAATCTTAGAATAGCATTAACCAATGTTTTAAAAATGGCTTCATAACTGTCTACAGAAATTCCTGTAGTAGGTTGGATCTGTAATTTTCCTGATAGCTTTAGAGTTTACTTCACTTCTTCACATTCCTTCCTCCTAAGAGGAATGTCTCCTTAAAATTTCAGAGCTAATTAAATTTTGTCCCACATTAAGATTATGACAAATCTGAAGTTATGTCCAGATGTCCTGAAAAGTTAACGTGAATCGGATGTATTATTGCTCCTTGTTTACATGCAGTTACAAGGAATGGAAACAGCTGTACTAAAGTAACCAATTAGGATTACCAAACAAATAAAACACCCTATTCTATGAAACATCCTTCAAACTGATCACATGTACTAGGGTTTCCTTTATTCTAATAAGAAATCATCCACTCTAGCGGAATTTCCATTGGGCTACAAAATGCCAATCCTTTATTAAAATGAAAAGAACTGCTGAAAAGTATAGAGAATATTTGTAATATTTATCAGGTTCTATAGCGAGTACCACATGATCCACACTGACAAACGTTTCTTGCCAGTAATGGTGGTAACAAGATTAGAATGCTTTGTGATTATTACTCTATTATTCTGTTTAATTATTATCAAACAGTTCAAGTTCATTTTCTTCTTGTTGTATAGAAGTCCCCTTGCTTGAGATAAAGGGTAGAGGAACAAAATCAAGGTTAACAAGAACTTGTGTACTCTCCGTGACCAACTTAGAAATAATAATTAAGCCGATATTGAAGCCAACTCTTAAATCCTAGCGAGCCAAAACCAGCAAAAACCATACAATTATACCTTACTTTGTAAAACCCAATATATGAACACCTAAGGTTTACAAAATTAATAATTTTAGTGAACATCTACCATACACCATGCTGAGCTTCAGAATATCAAGATTATAAATCACTAATAACACCATTTGGACTTACTATAAAAGACTACTCTCCGTTCTTTCCCCCAAATCTGCCTCTCCCAAAGAATTCCCTGTCTCAGTCAACAGTAATTCCTTCTTTTCAGCTGCTCAGGCCAAAAGCCTTCAAGTTTGAGTACAAACTTCCAGCTATAACATGAATAAGTTCTGGGCATCTAACATATGATTATAGTTAATAATACTGTATTATATACTTGAAAGTTGCTAAGCCAGCAGACAGTAAATGTTCTCACCACAACATAAGAAATGATAATTACATGTGATGCAGGTACAGCTAATGCTATGGCGGTAATCACTATGCCATATGTAAGTGTATCAAATCAACACACTGTACACCTTAAGCTTACACAATGTTAAATGTCAATTATATCAATAAAGCTGGGGGAAGAGAACCTTGGAATCCCCATGGACTCCTTTTTGCTCTCACATACTACAACCAAACCATAAGGAAATCCTATTGGCGCTGCCTTCAAAAATATACCCAGAATCTATCCACTTCTCACCCCCTCCACTATTTCCTTGTTACCACCATCATCTCTCAGCTAGATTTCCCCACACTCCTGATTTCCATGCCTCTATCCTTATTCTCTCCTGTCTATTCTCAATACACCAGCCAGTGTTTAAAACGTAAGTCAGATTATGTGACTCCTCTGCTCCAAACTCTGTGATAGCTCCCTACCTTCGAGTGAAATGTGAAAGTCCTTACAAGAGCCTGCGAGGTCCCTTGCAACTTGTCTTGCCCAATTCATCTGCCTACACTCCTCCCTAGTTTACCTCGTTTCGCATACTGGCCTCCCTGCTATTACTCGAACAAGGCAGGCACACTCCTGCCTCCGGACGTTTGTCCTGGCTGTTTCTTCTGTCTAAAACATTCCTCCCCAGACATTCACATGACACTTAACTCAAATGTGACCCTCCTGGTACAGCATTCTCGGACTATTCTATTTTAAAATGCAGCTATTCCTGACAGCACTCCCACATACCCCCCTCCCCATGTCTCCTTCCCTATTTCTCTCCAGAGCTCCTCTTACTACAAACTATATACTTATTACATTCATATATATTATTTAACTGCCCCCAACTAGAGTATCAATTTTATGAGGACAAGGATTTTTGTATGTTTTGTCCACTGATAAATTCCAAGCACCCAGAACAGTGCATGTATGTAAGAGTCTCTCAAAACACACTTGTTGAATAAATGAATCACGGGTACTGTTATGCTCACATACTGTACCACTATGAGAGGACAGAACAGAAAACCAAACTCTGGATCAGAAAAGGTTTCAGAGAAGAGAAAGCACTTAAATTAGGTGAACAGGAACTGTGCACTCACAGTGCACAGGCTGTCAGTGTGCAAGGACAGGTCTATGACATGTGATTCATCTGAACTGAAGAGAAGCTCCATCAAGCTTGAAAGGTTTGTTAAAGGCATGAAGTTCAGTTTCTTCAAAACCACACTCTTTGAAAAATGGCAAAGAGCACAATTTGATGCAAACTTAATAAGATGTATAGAGGCCAAACAATACTGTACCTTTCTCAAATATACAAAATAACAAACACAGGATAAAAGTTATTTTTGAGGCCAAAGTACTAAAAGAACCATGACTTGGAAAACAATCCTTTTCACTCCCCACCCCGGTTCTTCCCATCTCTACTTTTATGATTTTTTTGGTCAAGTCAAAGATCTTATTTCCTTCCTTTCTTCTTTCTTCCCCCTCACTCTTTTGTTCTCATAGAACTAATAAGGGTCAATTTCCTGTACAATCCGTCTGCACAGGATATCCATTTAAACGCCATCCTATCCGCTAAGCATCAAACAAAAGGAAAAATGTTCCAAAGACAGAAAACATCCTAACATTTTCCTGAGGCCAAGAATGAACACGTATTAAATCATAAAGAACTAAATGCAGGAGAACAAGCTAAGGAATAGGGGGGGGGGGTGGGGGGGAGCCTATAGGAAGAGCAAGTAAATAACAGTGGTATCCAGCGGGTCGCAGTCTATGTCACTTTCCTCGTCAGCTTAAAAAAGACACATCTGGATGATTCAGATGTACTGAGCCTATACAAATGCAAGTGTGAAGGCTGGAAATAGTTTTGAAAAATGTGAAATCACTACTATATATTAGGTATGCATTATATTACATAACGGGTTAATTTTTCGTTAATCACGGTTTTTGAGGTAGATTATGGAGCTAAGATGAGAGAACGATATAGGACCCAGGGAGCAGAAATAGGGTTGTTAAGTAAAGGTTGATTTTATTACTTTTTTCTACTGACAGACTTGCAGAAGACAATAAAAATAAGGCAAAACATAGAAACGGCAGTTTTTAAAAAGTAAATTATCAGGATTAAACTAGTTAAAATCTAGAATAAAACTCAGACTCAAATTCAGAGAAAATTCCTAAATTTAATGTTTAATTTTATTAAAAAACACTTTTCACCAATCAGTCGTTCAATAACTTTTATCAGTTTAATTAGAAATTGTCAGATAGTGGGGCACCTGGGTGGCTCAGCTGGTTAAGCGTCCAACTTCGGCTCAGGTCATGATCTCACGGTTCATGCGTTCAAGCCCCATGTCTGGCTCTGTGCTGACAGCTGGGAGCTTGGAGCCTGCTTTGGATTCTGTGTTTCCCTCTCTCTCTGCCCCTCCCCTGCTCACACTCTGTCTCTCTCTCTCACTCAAAAATAAATAAAACGGTAAAAAAAAATTTTAAGAAACTTGTCAGATAGTAACTGGAGAAATAAATATACAAAATTTTCAGTTGAGGCATTTCTAAGCATTTTACAAACCCTTATCTTGCCAGAATTCTACTTTACCTGACTGCATATTCTCTGAGAAGCTAATACTTTTTTTTTTTTTTTTTTTTTTTTTGGAAAGAGCATGCGAGTGGGGGAGAGGGACAGAGGGGGAGAGGGAGAGAGACAGACAGACAGAGAGAATGAGAATCTTAAGGGATCCTGAGCCGAAATCAAGAGTTAGATGATCAACAAACTGAGACACCCAGGTGCCCCCAAAGCTAATACTTTTTAATACTGTTTATGTAAGGTGGTTGGAAAAATCATTCAACAGTTCTCAAGGTAACTTAAGTACTTCATCTCAAGCCATATGTATCTTAACACCACAAAATACTACATATCACTCATTTATTCTTTCCTTCAGTAAGTACTTACTGAGATCCTACTATGAAATACCAGAAAAAAAGCAAATCGTTCCTAAATGGATGATGAAGTATAAACCTGCAGAGAAAAGTTTCCTTGGAGAAAACCTGTTTACAATAAACCACCACATACGCTTTTAAAAGAGGGAAACGCCCTAAGGAGACTCATCTTTTGCATCACTTAAATTAACTTCACTGGTCGAAACTGACGACAGTAACAGGAGTAGAGAAAATTTTTTGAAATCTCCATTCATGTTTGATTATTGTGAGTATCAACCCTCCCCCAAACTATCACCTTTGAACCATACCTGTCACGTTGGGTAGAGCAGTTTCTGAGGCCTCACTACTGCACAGGCAGCAAAGCGATGTGTCCTGATCTCTGCCATAACTATTGGGTGGAAGCAGGACTGTTCCAAGGACCATTCCTCTGCCCAGAAGCACAGAAGTTAAACTGTTCTATGTAGAGGAAGTCTTAGAATTCCACTCCCTGACAAGCAATACCACATGCATGTGACATTTACTCATATACTCAGTGGCCAGAGGAAACCAATAGAAGGGTAAGCATTTACAAGTCCCAAAGTGGGCGGAGAGTAACCCAAAGGAAAGTGTCTAGTAATCAGCAAAGACTGAGTCAGATCGAAGTTACTTCAGAAGAACCTTTGGAAATGTTTTGAAAAATAAGTAAAAACCAACATACACATGAGTAACAAATACAAAAATATGTAGGGATTAGTATATATAGATGGGATTTCTTTCCTAAATGGATGATGAAGTAAGCCTGTAGAGAAAAGTTTCCTCGGGAGAAACCTGTTTACAATAAAACACCACATACACTTTTAAAAGAGGAAACGCCCTAAGGAGACTCATCTTTTGCATCACTTAAATTAGCTCAAGTAACCACAAATCCAAAGTGAAAGAAATAGTTACAATCTGATTCATGAACAAAGAAACCAGGAAATGACTGCCTTCACTAACATTTCGGCTCTACAGCTTAATACGGTTAAAAATACAGCATGAAAAAAATATATGGCATGACTGCAACACGGATGGACCTAGAGGGTATTGTGGTAAGTGAAAATAGACTGAGAAAGACAAATACCATGATTTTATTTATATGTGGAATCTAAAAAACAAATGAGTACACAAAAAGCAGAAACAGACCCATAAATACAGAGAACCAATGGTTGTCAGGGAGAAGGGGGTGGGCAGATGGGCATTTGGATGAAGGGGAGTAGGAGACACAGGCTTCCAGTGGTGGAAGAAATAAGTCATGGGGGTGGAAGACACAGCATAAGGAGAGAACACTCAATGGTATTGTGACAGCACTGTGTCAGCTGGTGACTACATTTAATGGTGAGCACAGTCAAATCACTATGTCTGTACACCTGAAACTAATACAACATTGTGCTAAGTATACTTCAATTTAAAAATAACATTTTAGGGTACCTGGGGGGCTCAGTTTAAGCGTCTGACTTCGGCTCAGGTCATGATCTCACTGTTTGTGAGTTCGAGCCCCATACTGGGCTCTGTGCTGACAGCTCAGAGCCTGGAGCCTGCTTCAGATTCTGTGTGTCCCTCTCTCTCTGCCCCTTCCCAACTAGCGCTCTGTCTCTCAAAAAATAAAATAAAAACGTTGAAAATAAAAAAATAAAAATAACATTAAAAAAATAAAAAACTGACACGATAATGTTGAAAACTTCTGAGTGTTAACACTTATAAGTTTTTTTTTTCCTTAATTGTTTTAAATGTTTACTTTTGAGAGTGAGCAGGGGAGGGTCAGAGAGAGAGGGAGACACAGAATATGAAGCAGGCTCCAAGCTGTCAGCACAGAGCCTGATGCAGGGCTGGAACTCACAAACGACCTGAGCTGAGGTCAGACGCTCAACCGACTGAGCCACCCAGGCCCCCCCAAACTTTTAAAAGTTGTAAAAGTAAAAAGCTAGTCTTTATTAATATAAGGAACAAAGTTAAGTAAAATGTAAAAATCTGAAAATAAGAGTAACTTGTTGAGAATTAAGCTAGGAAAATCTGCAAATAATACACTAAATCATTTAGTGGTGTCATCTACAAAAATAACACAAGAATTTTTGTAACTATACAGTTAAGAACACTCATTGATCAACATTTACTAAGTACCTACTATGTACCAGCCACTGTGCTAGGTTTCAGGTCAACAAAAGAAACAGGGTAAAACTGTAAGATACCAGGACTGAAATAGCCTTCCATGAAGTTGAAACAAATTATAATGTCACCTCAGAGAAAGAATGTCTCTGACATAGGTAATTATTAATAGCTTAAAAAAACAAAGCTTATACTTTCAATAAAATGACCCTTTATAAAACCAGTATTGTTAACATCACAGAAAAAGCAAGAGTTAAATGACTAATGGTTACCTCAATTAATGACTCAGTGTTCAAACACCAGGTTGAATTTCTCCTTCCCTAGATTATAAAAAATATAAGAGAAAGGAGCTCCATAATCCATATTCTAAACATATCTATATTCCATACCACGTAATTTACTATTCAGTTAGTAAATGTGCTCTTCAATTTACCAATAATTAATAGTTACAACTTAGGAAACTAGAAAAATTAAGAAACTACAAAAGCATAATGTAAAGAAAACGAATATTTTTGTGCTGCTATGCTGCTTCCATCTAACCCATGTAATAGCTTTTAAACGTTTTAAAGAATAAAATGAAGACTGCATACAAAACTAATCACCAAAAAATGATACATGAAAGCCTAAGAAAATTAAACTCAACAAAAGTATTAGTAAGACACTTTTTTTTTTTTAATTTTAATGTGTTTTTATTTTTGAGGGAGAGAGGGAGGGAGGGAAGGGCAGAGAGAGAGAGAGAGAGAGAGAGAGAGAGAGAGAACATGAGCAGGGGAGGGGTAGAGAGAGAGGGGGACCCAAAATCTGAAGCAGGCTCCTGGCTCTGAGCTATCAGCACAGAGTCCGATATGGGGCTCAAACTCACAAACTGTGAGATCATGACCTGAGCCAAAGTCGGATGCTTAACCAACTGAGTCACCCAGGCACCCCAAGACATGTTCTCATTTTAAAAATTCTTTTTCAGTTTATAACAGTGATATAGCTCATTATAGGAGATTTGAGAACTATATATAAATAGAAAGGCAACAGCACATCACCCACTTCTACATCCTCATTTGTTGAATTATTAAAGTAACATTGATACCTTTGCATTTGGCTCTTTTAATCTGCATAGTGTTTCATTCATTCAGCCAATATTTACTGAGTGCCTACTAAGTGCAAAGCACTTTACTAGACAGGAAATATCTATTAGATGCTAAGCAAGAAATAAAGTCCATGAGAGATGAAGATAACAGGCTGGGAGGGGAGGAATTTCACTACTTTAAAGAAGGTGACATTTAAGTAAATGCCAAAAGCAAAAGAAGAATCTAAGCAGAGAGAATATAGCAAGTGCAAAAACCTAAAAGTAGGAAAGAACCTATAGGAAATGAAAAGTGTGGCCTGTAACTGAGAAAGTCAGAAAAGAAGCATGAAAAGAAGTTAGTAGGGTAGACTGGCTGGATGACCAGATCAAGCCCATAAGGGTTTAGGATTCTTTTCCAAATACAATGGTAATTCACTGAATAGTTTTATGCCAGGAGGTCGTATGTTCTGACTTCCATTTTGTAAAAGACAAACACTCTGGCTACCGGGCGGGGAAAAAAATGGATTAGATAAGAAATAACATCAGAAATAGGTAAATATGCAACAGTTCGAGAATGGACTCACACTGGCTTGGAAAAGAACGGTGTCATGAAGACAAAAGTGGAAGAATTTAAAGATCCAGTTTACAGATGGAACTGACAGGGCTCACAGATCACTTAGATACGAGGTAAGATGAGGGTGAAAATAAAGAAAAGCTGCCAAGTTGCAGGCTTGAATAAGTGGGCAGATGGCTATGTAATTTACTCGAAACCAAGAGCGCTGTAAATCAAAAGTTCCACTGTAGACAAGTAAATGTGAGGGATATAACTAAGCACCTTGATCTACAAATCCGAGGCTCAGAGAAGATCTTGGGTGTCAGACATCAGCATATAGATGGTGTCTAAAACCATGAATCTGGATGAGATCACTTAGGGAATCAAGAGTTAGGTGAAAGTACAGGATCATGCTTAGAGGGGGAACGATGACTTCAATACTGCAGATTTCTCATTTGAAACATGGAGGCTACAAAGAAGGGAAAAAACATGATCTTAAGTGCTTAGAGAAAAAACTGTCAACCCAAAATTCTCTGTCCACAGAAAACATCCTTCAGAAATGAAAGTGAAATAAAGACATCCTCAGCTAAAGGGAATAACTTGTTGTCAGTAGATAACGCTCTCAAAAAATTCCATTCAGACATAATGGAAATAATACCAAAAGGAAATTTTCGAATATTAGGAATAAAAAAAAGAGAAATAAAAATGGTAAATAGAACACTCTTCTGCTCTTGAATTCTTAATATTTGACAGTTGGAAGCAAACAGTGTAATGCAATCTGTAGGGACTTGTCAATGCACGTGGATATATGACAACTACAACACAGGGAAAAGAAAACTCTTATGATGGTAAGGTTTCATATTTCACGTGAGGTGGCCAAATACTGAATCTAAGGAGAATGTGAAAAGTTTGGTATGTATATTGAAATCCATAGAGCAACCACTGGAAAACCTATACAAAGAGATACAACCAAAAACAACAGATAAGCGAAACATGTTAATAATCCAAGAGAAAGCAGGAAAGGGGAAACAGAAGAACAGAAAAAAATTAAATGGTAGACCTAAATAAATCCAAACAAATCAGTGATTAGCATTAAATAAAAATGGTCTAAATACAATTAGAAGGCAGTTTGTCAAAATAGATAATGTCTGATCCAACTACAGGCTATCTAAAAGAAACCCACTTCAACTGTAACCACAGAAGTAGGTTAAAAATGAAAGGATGAAAACATATGTTTACACAAAAACCTGTAAATGACCATTTATAGCAATATTCATAATAGCCAAAAGTGAAAACTTTAACTGAAATGTCCATCAATTAATTAATGTATAAATAAAAATTGTTCAGCAATAAGAAAGAAGCACTAATACACAAATGAACCTTAAAAACATGCCAAGAGAAGGAAGTCAGTCAAAATGAATACATGTTGTGTGATTCCATTTAGATGAAACATCTAGAATTGGTAAATCCATACAGAAAGAAAGCAGATTAGTGGTAGCCTAGGGTCAGGATGTGGGGAGGAATATGGAATGACTGCTATTGGCTATGGGGTTTCTTTTTGAGGTGATGAAAATATTCTAAGATTAGGTTGTACTGATGATTGAAAAACTCTGAATATACTCAAACCACTGAATCATATACTTCAAATGGGTGAATTTTATATGTGGATTTATATCTCTATAAAAGCATTAAAAACATTACGCTATGTGAAAAAGGCCAGATTTAAAGTCTACATATTGCATGATTCCATTCATATGAAATACCCAAAAGAGCACATACACAGAGACAGAAAGCAATTTAGTGGTTACCTGGGACTCGCGTAGGAATGCTGACTGACTATAAAACAGTACAAGGAACCTTTTGGGTGATGAAAATGCTCTAAAACTGGATTGTGGTGCATGTTACACAACGATGTACATTTTTAAAAATCACTGAATTGTACATCTTTTAAAACTCAAATAAAAGCTCAATAAAGCTGTTTTTCTTAAAGCACAAAGGTTAATAAACAAAAAGCAAAATCAGACTTTTGTCTGAAAGATACTGTTAAGAGAATCAAAAGATAAGTCATAAACAGGAGAAAACATCTACAAATTACATTTTTTTTAAGTTTATTTATTTTGAGAGAAAGTACACGCATGCACCTACATGTGTACAAGTAGGGGAGAGGTGGAGAGAGAGAGAGGGAGAAAGAGAACCCCAAGCAGGCACCACGCTGTTGGGGCAGAGCCTAATGTGGGGGTTGAACTCACAAACTGAGATCATGACCTGAACCACAATCAAGAGTCAGACACTTAACCGATTGAGCCACCGAGGTGCCCCTGCAAATTATATTTCTAACAAAGGATACACAGCCAGAATACATCAAGAACTTTCAAACTTACAAGTATGAAAACAAATCACTCAATTAAAAAAATGGATAAAAACTCTCTTCACCAAAGATAATACAGGAATAACAAATAAGATGTTCAACATCAGCAACCATTAAAGAAATGCAAATTAAAACCACAATAAGATACCACTAAACATGTACTAGGAGTGAGTAACCTAAAAATACTAAGAATATCAAATACTAACTATGGATGCAAACCAGCTGGAACTCTCATAAATTGCTGAGTAGAATGCAAAATGGTACAGCCATTCTAGAAAGCAATTTGGCAAAATCTTGTAAAACATCACTTATCATATGATCCAGCAATACCACTCCTAAGGATTTGTCCTGGAGGAACGAAAACTTATATTCATATCTACACCTGTTATGTGAATGTTTATGGCAGCTCTATTCCTAACTTCCCCAAACTGGAAATTAATCTAAACATCCTTCAGTGGATGGGTGGATAAACAAACTCCAGCACATCCATACAAGGGAATACTACTCAGCAAATAAAAAAGGAATGAACTACTGCAAAGGGAGAGGAAGCGTCTCAAGCAGACACCACGCCCAGTGCAGAGCCTGACGAGATGCAGGGCTCAATCTCACAACCATGAGATCATGACCTGAGCTGAAATCAAGGGCTGGGCACTTCACCAACTGAGCCACTGACGCACTCCCGGAGCTGTCGTTTTTATAACGGCATGTATTTCTCGGAGTGGAGAGCCATACCTATCCCCAAACAGACCACTATCCCTTTTTCCTATCAGCATGAAACAGCATCACAGAGTCCTACACACAGAAGTATTTGAAAGGGGTCTTTCAACGACTATTTCGGGATCTAATGGTAGACCTTTAAACATGTTCAATTCCATTATTATTGAGCTGAAGAAACAAAGCTAGTGTCAGAACCAGATGATCTCTAGGATGGCAGCTGCCCCAGCCCTGCCTGTTATTATTAACCCTTGCCCCTCAACCTCCCAACACAGCAGCAGACTAGAATTCTAAGACAGGAGAACACCACTCCCACACTGTCCTACTTTACTCCTACATTCACCTCTTGACCTTTCCTTTTGTGAACTCAAGGCTTTAGAAACAAAAAGGTGGCCTCTCATTACAAAAATCAATCCCTAATATTGAGGGTTTTTTAGTGTTTTTTTTAATCCAAGAGCTCAGGCTCTATATTAAGTAGCGCTGGGCTCTGCCATTCAAAAAGTGAGGTGTCACTGGTTATTTAAATATTTGAGAGTACAATTTCCATTTGTACAACAGGGGGAAAATGGTAAGTACTTTTATGGAGTTCTCACACGAGATTAAATTCATGTAGAGTGCTTGGGGGAGAATCTGACACCATAACTGAACACTAGTTCTTTCTGTAGTCTAAAAGGGGCACCTTCCTGCTTGGAAAATAAATCTATTAAAAGGTAAGAAAAATTTGTTGGGCTCGAGTTAAAAGATCTGTAGGGCTAACAAGATGTAAAAGGTACAGAAATAAAAGTAAGCAACTGAAGGGTCTCTAAACTTTTCCAAGAGTAACTCTCTTTAGGTCAGTTAGTAATAGTAGGTATAGATTATCTTCTTGGCTCCCATATAGCTCACATTTGAATACATCACAAAAAGTCACAAAAATCAAAATGGTGTTTTAATCAGGACTATGCTCAAGCTCTTCCTTTGTCTATTCAAATCCTGTATTATCTTTCAAAATGTAGTTCAAGTTCCTAGATTCTCCCTGGACCCAACCTCTGACCATTTCTAATTAAGTAATCTCTTCCTTTGCCTAAAACAGCAACTGTCATACTATAATGGGACATCTTCTATAGTGTAGTTACTATAATTTATTCATTCCTTTTTTGTGTGTCTTTTTTCCTCCAATAAGATTAAGTTTTTACAGGTACAGAACCATTATGTTTCTCTCTCCAATGAAACCCAGCAAATAAATAATGATTGGTAAAAAGGATTAACACTAAAGCCTCGCATTCACAAAAGGAAAGGTAAAGGGGTGAATACCAAGAGTAAAGTAGTACAACGTGGAACTGGAGTTCTGCTGTCTTAGATTTCTAGTCAGCTGCTATGTTGGGAGGCTGAGGGGAAAGGATTAGTAACAGGGTGATTAATAACAAGGCTTAATAACTCAAAATTCAGTGTGAGACTTGTCACAAAAATAAAACCTATTATAACAGCATCTTTTCCCTTTCTCTACACCAGTGTTCCTCAAATTTTTTTTTTTCATTATCACCACTCCAAGGATTAAAATTAAACTTAAATTAACTAGTTTAATTTAATTCAATTCAATTTCTCCCTAACAAGAGAAATTAAAAACTGAAAGGATAAGATTTTGTAGGGTAGCATTGAGCTTTGGAGGATTACAAACCAATGTAAATACCTAAGTTATTATCACCCCTGCTGAGAACGCATGCTCTACACCTAGACAAATCTTCCAAACACTTGGAAGGTCCCAAGAGGATTCATTTGTTCCTGTTAGAGTAGGGGCTTGTTCTAATTACAAAATCATAGATGTCAACAGACTTGGATTCAAAATTTTCTACTACAGAGAAAGGAAGAGCACAGTTTCTAAGCAGCGGGACACACACACACACACACACACACACACACACACACACACACTCTAAACAAAGAGAAGAAAAAGGATTGAATACTGTGTTTTACAAGACCAATTAAGACATGGGGGAACCTGGGTAGGCTAATAACTAATACATCTTCAAAAAAACACTCCTTAAATATGTGTTCAACATTTATTCAGCAAGAGGCCTGAAGTTAGCCCTGAGGGAGAAGGGAAAGCAGAAAGGAAGAAGTGGTCCTGAATAATTCAAGTCCTGACTCCACAAAAGGCCCTGCAGCGAATCAGAATTACCCACCTCAGCAGGCACTTTCCCATGCCCTTTGGTGGTCTCAGGCTCTAGCCCAGACATCTTATAAAAATATTCCCCAACACCACAGATAATACTCTTTATAAGAGGCTTTTTAGAAAATTTCTTCACCCTGTTACATTTCCAGTGAACCTTTAGAAAGTGACACTGGAGAGGAGCCTGGCTGGCCCATTCCTTAATCCAGTTCAGTGATTTTGCTGCATGAGAAACTTGGCCTGATTACAAGAGAAGAGAAGCCTGGAAATGTATGTGTGTCTTAGTCGGGTAACATGAGATATTTGTGGGCCCAACGACAGACAACCTGGACATCCAGACAAAAGAATTCAGACTGTATTGGGATACAATAGGTAATCATTCTACATTTGTGAGAAGTAGTAACACATTGATTGTGGTATTTAAAGAAGACTGGTCTCCAATGCTCCTGATGGACCTCCCTGCAGTTAAAGAGAATAACTAAAAGTCTGATAAGCAGGGATGATAAGGGCATGGTCATGGAATGGACAATGACGATTCAAGAGATCCTTTTTTTAAAGATTTTATTTTTAAGTAACCTGTACACCCGACATGGGGCTTGAACTCATAACCCCTGAGATCATAAGCTGCATGCTCTACCAACTGGAGCCAGCCAGGTTGCCCAAGAAATCTTTTTTAATTTTTTTTAATGTTTATTTTGAGAGAGAGAGACAGAGAGCGAGCGAGTGAGCACAGGGGAGGGGCAGAGATAGGGAGAAAGAGAGAATCCCAAGCAGGCTCTGCACATTCAGCACAGAGCCCAACACAGGGTTTGAGCTCACAAACCATGAGATGATGACCTGAGCCAAAATCAAGAGTCAGACACTTAACCGACTGAGCCACCCAGGCACCCCAAGAAATCTTTTAAAGAAAAAAGTTGATAATTATCTAGGAACCAAGTAGATATAGGAAAGGAAACTAGTAAGTCTCTCTTTAGTTTGGGGTAAAATGAATATAAAGTAGTAACATCCAGATTTCAAAGACAGAGTTATAAGACTAGAATATCAATGAGGTATACTCACTAAAGACATTACTTTAGGAGTTATCAAACTGGTTCAATCTTTTATACAAAGAACAAAGTTCTGAGTACTCCATCAAGACATTTTTTTATCAACTGAAAAAAGTAGCAATAATTACAGGGTTTTGTATTCAGTTTCCTAAATACTCTCTAATCCAAAATCACTTCTTTCTGGATGGTACCAGATAACAGAAACTTCTATCCTCATTCCTCTTTCCTTCTTCCATGCATCCTCCCTAGGTGAAATCACTCACATCTACCACTTTTAAGTATAAACTCTAGGCTACTGGCGCCTGTATTAGTTTCCTGTGGTTGCTATTAACAAACTGTGACAAATTGGATGACTTAAAACACCAGATATGCACTCTGGAGGCCAGAAGTCAGAAATTGGTATCACCGGGACAAAATCAAGGTGGTGACAAGGCCTCGGCTCTCTTCAGAGCTCTAAGGGAGGACCCATCCCTCGCCTCTTCTAGTCTCTGGTTGCTACCAGCGCTCTGGGCTTGTGGACACATCACTGCAGTCTTCGAGACCAGCATCTTCAGCTCTCTCTTCACATCATCTTCTCCTGTGTGTGTGAAACCTCCCCATCTCCCTTTTATAAGGAAACATGTGATTCTACTTAGGGCTCACTGAGATACTCCAAAATAATCTCCCCATCCATCTATAAAGATATCTCCCTTGCCTGCTTTTCTGCCATGAAACATTTACACTTTCCAGGGATTAGGGCATCCGTATCTTTTGAAGGGGCACTTTTCAGCCTACCACAAGCTCCCAAATCCCACCAACCCCTAACCACTCTCCTGATCAGTTGATATATAGCCTATAGCCTATGATAAATACATGAGACAGCCTATAGCCTATCGTATATACACTTCGACACCCTGAGAGCACTGAAAACCCGCTGTTTCTACTTCTGCTTTCATTTATTTTTCAGTTTAGTGTTCACATGCATGCATATGTGTACTCTTATAGCTGTTTATGGCATACCCATTCACCCAGGCATCCAACCCAGAAACCTCATCAGCACTCTAGAAACCTCTTCCTTCCCTGATTCCCTCTATCACTATTATTCTACAGATTCCACCTCCCAAATCTCTCTCAAATCCATGTATTCCACTCCATTATCACTGTCTTACTTTACACCCTCTTTATCTCCTTTCCTAAGCTGCTACAATATTCATCTATCTGATCTTCCCGACTTGAGTTTCTCTCTGCTCCAGTCTAATTCCCACACTGCCTCTAAATTGGTATTTTGAAGGGGCAAGACCACCTCAAGTTATGTTCCTACTTAAAACTTCTAAGGGTCTGGGCTCTCTACTGCACAGTTAAATTCCAAATTCCTCAGCATGGTATGAGAAAGATCTGCCATGGTATGGCACTTGTCAGCCTCTCTAGCCTCTCTTCTCCCATCTTCCCTGTATCTTATGCTTCATCTATACCTCTCCCAGTAGTTCTCTGAACATTTCACTTTGTCCAATCTTTGTACATGCTAACTCTCTCCTACAATATTCTTCCCTTCGAGGTACCTAGTGAACTCATTTAACACAATTCATACCTCTTCTGTTCAATGTTCTCAAAAGTACTCTCTCTCACCTAAAATAAAGTTTATAACTCTACACTAAGTCATAATCACACAGATTTTTGTTATTAGTAGTTATTTGTGAGGGAGAAATACTGCATAATACAGAAACATACAAAGTACTATTATTTATAATGTGTGACTCCAGCCTCACCCCACTTAAGGGCAGGGATTATGTCTTATTCATATCTATTTGCCTAGAACATGTATTCAATAAATATTTGTCGACACATCATTTTTTCTTAATTATAGAAACAATACTTGCTCATTTTCTAGACTAAAAGACACAGTACTGAAGACAATTAAAAGCAGTTATGATCCCATCATCCAGAAATAATTACTGACCTATTTTTCAAACATTTTTATCCAGTCTTTTTATCTTGTTCTTAAAGATGTTCTCTAATACTGGAGTGCCTGAGTGGCTCAGTTGGTTAAGCATCTGGCTCTTGATTTTGGCTCAGGTCATGATCTCACAGTTTGTGAGTTGGAGCCCCACATCAGGCTCCTCACTGACAGCATGGGATTCTACCAGCAACACCCCCTGCTCACTGCCCCTGATCTGCTCCTCCCTCACATGTGCTCTATCTCCCTCAAAATAAATAAACTTTTTTTAAAAAATCTTTAAAAAAAAAAAAAAAAAAAAAAGATATTCTCTCATACATACTTTTACAGCAATTTTTAGCCTTGAGGCCAATATTAAAATATAACCTACCAATTCCTATAATTTAAGATTTGGAATTTGGCAACAGAAGGAATTTAGTCCTTGGATTTGTTTGGGAAATGTGCAAATTTGATTTATTTCATTTAGATTTCTGTTCTAGATATTCAGATCTCTAAGATCCAAGATCAGCAGAAGTGATACGTTTTTAAGAAATTTCAAAGCAAAATTCATCCCTAGGTAATTAGTTTTTATACATTTATAAAACAATTTTAATTTTCAAGGATGAACAAAATTTAAAACACACATTGTGATCCATTCCTCAAGTATTTTACCCATTTTATGGCCAAAATACCCAAGTGCCCAAAAATATAAACTGTCCCCACAGGTTGCCAAAATTAAATTGCAGAGTTTTCTAAGTGTTTCAGAAATTTATTCTAATGAGCTTATAATTTTATTTTTAAATGGCATGCTAAATCATGTGCTGGTCTTTATAAAACAGAAATTGAAATCTCCCCACTCCCTCTCAGAGCTTCATTTCCTCACAAAGTTGAATCAGAAGTTTGGCTTTCAACTCCACCCTCAAGGAAATGGAAGGCATGTTATAATTTATTATATTCAGAGACATGAGTGAGACACATTTTTCCCATGTCTTTTGCATTTTCCTCCTGTTTCTTATTAGAAGGTATGGTCTTTTCACGCAGCTAGAGGTAAGATCTATAATTTGATCCTAGATAATTGTATTTCTTCAATGAGGTCTGAAGCCCAAACTCTTGCTAACAGAAAGTGTTATCCTGCCTTGCTTAGTTCCATGTGCAGGTGTCATTCTTGAAAGAGGATCTTGTATGAAGGGAGTGAGATGAACGGGGGACTCAGGAATTCTTGTGTTCTAAGAGCACCTCATTAATATCATCTCTCTAAAAGCACCCTCTTCTCAGGGCGCCTGGGTGGCTCAGTCGGTTGGGCGTCCGACTTCAGCTCAGGTCATGATCTCACAGTCTGTGAGTTCGAGCCCCGCATCGGGCTCTGTGCTGACAGCTGGAGCCTGCTTCAGATTCTGTGTCTCCCTCTCTGCCCCTGTCTCATGCTGTCTCAAAAATAAATAAAAACATTAAAAAAATTTTTTTTAAAAAGCACCCACTTCTCATTATTTATTACATGATAATAATAACCCTCTTTTTGAAGGTATAAGTTGTCCTTTCTTTAAAATTTATTTATTTACTTTGAGAGAGAAAAAAAGAGAGCACAAGCTAGGGAGGGGTAGAGAGAGAATCCCAAGAAGGCTCCACACTGTCAGTACAGAGCCCAGTGTGGGGCTCAATCCTATATACTGTGAGATCATGACCCAAGCTGAAACCAGGAGTCCGACGCTTAACTGACAAAGCCACCCAGGCATCCCTGAATGTATAGCTGTCTTGAGAGAACATTAAGATACATGCATTTGGGAAAGAGTCACCTGGCCATTGTCAGATCAGACTCTTTAAACAGATAGCTGTTTGCATTCAACAATATGATCACTAATTTTGTCTGTATTAATCCCTGTATCTTGTACATAGTAGGCACTCAATTATTTTTAAATTCATGTGCACAAATCTCTACCAACATGCAGTTTCCAGGCAAACTAAAAATGACTCAAAGTTGGGGTGCCTGGGTGGCTCAGTCAGTTAAGGGTCTGATTTCAGCTTAGGTCATGATCTCACGGCTAGTGAGTTCAAGCCCCACATCAGACTCTGTGCTGACAGCTCGGAGCCTGGAGCCTGCTTTGGATTCTGTCTCCCTCTCTCTCTGCCCCTCCCCTGCTTGCTCTCTCTTTCTCTCTCTCAAAAATAAATAAAACATTAAAAAAATTTTTTTGTAAATAAATAAATAAATAAATAAGACTCAAAACAATTCTAGCCCTCTCTACAGGACTATAATGAAGTTACCATTTATGGAGCACATATGTACTAGGCACTTTACAGACTTTGATGTATTATAATTTGTAATATGATTTCCTACAGCTCTGGAAGACAGGCATTACCGTCACCAACAAATGCTCAGAAATGTCAGGTAACTTACCCAAGTTCCAGAGCTGGTGAAGCCAGTTATACAAACCTCTAGCTCTCATCTAACTTCAAAGCCCATGCTCCTTTCACAATTTCAGGATGCCTCACTCATTCCATAGAAAGTGATACAAAAACTGGTCCTTCTAACCTTCTGGAAGAGAATTTCAAAACAGATGCCCCAAGTGAAATGACTTTGATTCTTCTGTCCATATATAAAATGACATTTAAGGGTCAAACCTGAGAGACTAATTAGAATGCAATATACATGTGCTTACCAACCTAGTCCATTCCATCACAGAAAACTCGAAATTTCTACCATTTATTCCCAGCAGAATAATCACAGATTTTTCCAGAATTAATGCACAATAACTCAGGGAGGAGTTCTAAATATTTGTATAGATCATGCCAGAATCTAGAAGGCATGCAAAAATACAACCTCTGCTCTGACTGGGCAATTTTCATCTCTTCTTTGAACAATTTTATTTAGACCAAAATGGAATGGATGGTGTCTTTTCTTTTGCTATGTCCTCAAAGAAAGGAAGAGCTGAACAAAAAGTCTTCCCTTAATATATGGCTCATCTCACAAACATCACACACAAAAAGTAATGTACATATGGGTATTCATTAGGAAATGATTCTTACAGATCTTAAAGTTCTCTAACCTGACCATTTAGAACACCTGTCACTGCGCTGTAGCTAATTCAGCGACAATCCTTTCATGTAATGATTAAAAAAAAAAAAATCAAAAGAGCTGTTTTTCCTGTTTCACATCCATGGAGTTAGTTTTCTAATATCAATGAGGAGGCATTTCTATGTGCAGACACCACATACACTCCCTATGCTTGGGTCCTGGCTGTAAGCTATTTCCTCCTGAACTCAGGTATTTCTAATTGCCTTAAATGAGGGAAATAAAACTTTACTCATTATTCTTATTTTGGCAGCTATTAGCTGTCCAAAGCAATAGAATCCTCCCTACGGGATGAGTGTTAAGAGGTAAAAAGATAAAGTCATAGTTCAAATTACAAAATTATTTTGGCTTAGTGCTCATATTAATATATATTTTTTGTTCAAATAATCTATAAAATACATGCTCAGGATTTAACTTCTGTGATTTCATTGCAAAACTCTATATCCCCAGCTTAAAACAAGACTATCACCAAAATTACAAAAGTACTGAAAAATTTTAACCAAATATCTTTGTTGATAAAGCTCTCTATTAAAGTGTTTTTTTTTTTTGGACATCTGTCAGTATCAAACTGTGAATCCCTAGTACTATATGAACACATGCTATTCACATTATGTATATTATATATTTACATGACTGTGTACTATGATTCATAGTAAAGTTCACTATTATCACTGGCTTAATTTATGATGTGGGATAAAAACCATTAACGTGACCACAACTACCAATAATGTTTTTCTAGACCACTAGTCCAAGTATCAGGTGAGAGCTATAGAGGATTTTTAAAAAGAAAGAAAATGAATACTTCAGAGGTATCTAAAGATAAAAATACAGAATCTTTTTTTTTCAACTTTTTTTTTTTTTTTTTTTTTTTTGGGACAGAGAGAGACAGAGTATGAACAGGGGAGGGGCAGAGAGAGAGGGAGACACAGAATCGGAAACAGGCTCCAGGCTCCGAGCCATCAGCCCAGAGCCCGACGCGGGGCTCGAACTCACAGACCGTGAGATCGTGACCTGGCTGAAGTCGGACGCTTAACCGACTGCGCCACCCAGGCGCCCCCAGAATCTTTTTTAAGTTTATTTATTTTGAGAGAGAGAGAGAGAGAGAGGTCGATCATGAGTTGGGGAGGGGCAGAGAGAGGAAGAGAGAATCCCAAGCAGGCTCTGCGCTGACAGATGTGGGGTGGGGATCAATCTCACAAACCGTGAGATCATGACCTGAGCCAAAATCAAGAGCTGGATGCTTAACTGACTGAGCCACCCAGGTGCCTCCCAAAATACAAAATCCTTAAGAACAGGAGCCAGCAAAGTTTCTTTATCAAGATAGCTGGGCCCAGGTCAAGAAACAAGTGGCTTTGTGTATTTAAACTATCCCAAAAGTACGACTAATTTCAATTTTGTTTTCAGTTTTGCTAGATTTTCACTTATTCTATCGTTATGGCAGAAGGGCAAAATGTGTCCAGTAACAACATTTAGAGGACAGACTAAGAAAGAACATAAATCAGACATCAAAACTCTTCATGAATGGTGAACGAGATTGTGAGGTAAAGGAGTAAAGGACAGAAATGAATCAATAAGAGGCAGGTGGGGAATGTTATACTAACCCCATAGGAGCAAGACTAAAGTCTGGACTTTTGATTGAGCACCATACCATCTAGTAGAGAATAGAAGTCAGAGATAGAAAATTAACATCTAACAATTGTTGAGTACTTGCTTCTCTATATGCCAGGGAATTTACATAAATTATCACTAATTCTCATCTTAACACTGATAGAAAGAAACTATTTTTGGGGTGTTGGGTGGCTCAGTCAGTTAAGCGTCCAACTTTCGCTCAGGTCATGATCTCCTGGTTCATGGGTTCAAGCCCCACGTTGGGCTCTGTGCTGACAGCTCAGAGCCTGGAGGCTGCTTCAGATTTTGTGTCTCCCCCTCTCTCTGCCCTTTCCCCACTCATGCTCTGTCTCTGTCTCTCTCTCAAATGTAAATAACTATTACCCCATTTCTCACATGAATAGGCATGTGCTATAATGCAGACAAACAATTTTGGAGTAAGATTTGAAATTCTGTCTCTGGTACCTTTAAGCCTTGAAATTGTGGGTAATTAATAACCCTAAAAACAAAGGCATCCTATTACCAGCAAGGGACAACGAACCATAATAGTCTTGCAAAAGCATATGTACCTTATTAAATACCCTCCTATGCTAGGGATCACTTGCCTTAAACCATCACAGCCACAAGGTTTTAAGGGCCCCCATAACTGCCTGATTATTTGGCTTTCTGCACTTATGTCGTGAAATTGACCTCTGACCTAAGGCTAGAAACGGGTGAGTAAAGTAAGGCCTCTTCTATGATGAGGGCACAGAGGGTGGAGAATGACTTTAAGAAATAAAGCCAGACAAAGATATCACAAGAAAAGAAAAATACAGACCACTATCTCTTATAAACATTGATGCAAAAATCCCCAATAAATTATTAGCAAACCAAATCCAGGAGTATATTCAAAGGACTATTCAGGGCACCTGGGTGGCTCAGTTGGGTTATTAAGCCCCTGACTTCAGCTCAGGTCATGATCTCAAGGTTTGTGAGTTTGAGCCCTGTGTCGGACTCTGTGCTGAACTGCTTGGAGCCTGGAGCTTGCTTCTCGGTTTCTGTGTCTCCTTCTCTCTCTACTCCTCCCCAACTGGCACTCGCTCGCTCGCTCTCTCTCTCTCTCTCAAAAATAAAAAGACTATTCACCATACCATGTATGATATATCCCAGGAATGCAAGGTTGGTTCAACACATGAAAATCAATGTAATATACCAAGTTAATAAAATGAAGGGGAAAAAAGCTATGATCCTCTCAATATAACTCATTATGTGGAAAAAAATTTTTAAGCATGCATTTCTGATTTAGATATGTAATTTTTTAAAAGAGATGTTTAAAAGTGATGCTTTGCAATACTCTTCCTAGTTGTGTTTAACAGAAGAATATATTAATATCATCTCTTAATTATTGAGTACCTAACACATGTGAAGTGTTCAGTACATGAAATCTGATTTAGTTATAACCACCCTGCCAGGTAGCTGTTACAGGAGTATAAACTGGAAGGACACAGTAGTTAACAGCACAGACTCTGGAGCCAGATTCCCTGGGTTTGAATCCTAGTTCTACCACTTACTAACTGTGTGACCTTGATCAACTTAACCTATCTGCACTTTAATTTCTTAATCCAAAAAGAGTAGAATAGTACCTAGATTTTTACCTCTAGAAATGATGTAAGAATTGAATGTTGATTGTATGTAAAGACCTTAAAACAGTGCCTGATATAAAGAGCTATATAAAATATTGGTTATTTAGCTGATGAAGACAAAAAGGCTGAACAGAAGGAATGTACACCAAGCCCTACTTTCAAACCTTAACAATGAAGTTTCTGCCTTTTCTAACTACCATATTGTGTGGGATGCTTGGATGAAACCTTGTTCCAATTTAATGCGGATAATATGCACACTCTTAACAACCTGATGTCCAAGATCAAGTGATTTTTCAATTCACAGAGAGGGTCTATACTAATCCTTTCCTGAATGGTAAAATAGTCACAGAGCACATGAAGATTATCACATCTTGCTGGTGAAGGAGTGTTAAGTAGTCCTAGAAAGACAGTGGCTCAAATATACTGACAGATATTTCATAAATTATTAGCAACAACTGTTTATAATAGAATTTCTGGTTCAGGTGATTATCTTGATTTTCTGACCATGAATTTAAGAGACTAATCTGTTTTAAAATTTTTTTTTAATGTTTATTTATTTTTGAGACAGAGAGCGACAGAGCATGAACAGGGGAGGGGCAGAGAGAGAGGGAGACACAGAATCAGAAGCAGGCTCCAGGCTCTGAGCCATCAGCCCAGAGCCCGACGTGGGGCTCGAACTCACGGACCGCGAGATCATGACCTGAGCTGAAGTCAGACGCTTAACCAACTGAGCCACCCAGGCACCCCAAGAGACTAATTTGTTTTAGAAAGTGCTAGAAAATACAGCAGGAACGATGTCTATCCCTTCAAAATTTGCTGTTATTGGTTGTTTCTGTATCATTACCTTGCAGCCTTCCTGGAAATCTGATTAAAAGCCACAGGTAGTTACACTTTTTAATACATGGCTAACATAGAGTAACACAGAATTATATTAATCTCTCAAATTATCTAAATTGAATTGATGTAATAAGTTTAAATGCAGGCTTCTCTGAAGTTGCTTGTATTGATACAAAATCACTTCTTATACAAGTACTCTACCTTCTGCACCACTCCTATATAAACATTACTTAAATCAAATATGAAAATAAATTAAATTTAATTAAATTTAAAAATCAATTATGAGGCTTTGAAACATGTACCAGTATATATCTAATTATCATATTAATGTGTATCTAATTGATATATATCTAATTGTCAAATTCTCATAATAATCTTATCAGGTAAAGAGCCAAGATTACACAGATTTGCTCCAATTTCCTCCATCTTCCCTACATGCTATATTTCATTATAAAAATTCATCTTTGAAAGATAATACTGAGATACAGGTCTTTAAAAATACTTAAATGTATTCTTGGGGTGCCTGGGTGGCTCAGTCGGTTGAGTGGCCGACTTCGGCTCAGGTCATGATCTCGCAGTCCGTGAGTTCAAGCCCTGCGTCGGGCTCTGTGCTGACAGCTCAGAGCCTAGAGCCTGCTTCAGATTCTGTGTCTCCCTCTCTCTGACCCTCCCCCGTTCATGTTCTGTCTCTGTCTCAAAAATAAATAAAACATTAAAAAAATTTTTTTTTTTTTTTTTAAATACTTAAATGTATTCTTAATAAAAAGTACTAGGGGGCGCCTGGGTGGCTCAGTAGGTTGAGCATCCAACTTCGGCTCAGGTCATGATCTCACAGCTCCTGAGTTCGAGCCCTGCATCAGGCTCTGTGCTGACAGCTCAGACCCTGGAGCCTGCTTCAGATTCTGTGTCTCCCTCTCTCTCTGCCCCACCCCACCCCACTCGCATTCTGTCTCTGTCTCTCTCAAAAATAAACAAACAATAAAATTAAAAAAAAAAAAAAAGTACTAGGTACCTTATATGACAATTCACAATTTTTTAAATGTAATCACTTAATCCAGCGTTTCTCAACCATGACACTACTGACATCTGGGTCAGCTAATTCTTTGTTTTGGAAAGCTGTCCTGTGCATTGTAGAATGTTTAGCAGCATCCCTGGCCTCTACTCACTGAACATCAGTTCTACTCTATCCTCAGTTGTGACAACCAAAAATGTCTCCAAAGGTTATCAAAAGTCTCATGGAGGGCAAGTTGAGAACCACTGATTTTACCTTTACACAAAACTTTGTATGATACACAAACCTTTGACAAAAGTAGTAACTGAGTCGTATACAAACCCAAGTTTTCAGACTCTGAAGCCAATGTACCCTTCTCTATACCACATCTGCTTCCCCTTCTACAGTAAAGAAAATCCACCCACCCATAACCAACAGTAAAGAAAATATGTGATAGTGTGACCCTGCATACAAACATGTACAAGTGACAGAGTCATAAAACATTTTTACTACAGGTGATGCATTTTTATGTTCGGTCTCCCTTCCCTGTCTACCTTCTCAACTGCTGGTGGCTTCCCAGTGAATTGATTTCACAACCTACAATCGGAAAACTACTATCCAAGGCAATAAAATGAGCCAATCTGTTGTATTAGTGTTCTACTGTGTTTTATAAAGTTTTTCAACATTAAGAGATAGTACAATAAGGTGCTCTAGTTAATCCAAGTCCCATCTAGATGATCTATCTGAATCTTTTCTCAGATTTTGTTGCTCTGCAACAAAAACCCAAACTGAATGATTCCCTAGAGTGGGTTCTACAATGTAAGCATACACGAAAATCACCTGAAGGACAAGCTGGAAAACACAGATTATAGGGCATAACTCTTGAGTTTCTGATTCAGCTGGCCAAGGGTGGGTACCTGAGAATATGCATTTCTGATATCACCCAGAAGTAATATTGATACTAATGGTCTATGAATCAAACTTTCAAACCATTTCCCAGAACTTTCTCAGAACCAGGATAAGGAGAGGCACCCGGATGGCTCAGTCAGTTGAGTGTCCAACTTCAGCTCAGGTCATGATCTCGCAATTCACAGGTTTGAGCCCACATTGGGCTCCGTGCTGACAGCTCAGAGCCTGAAGCCTACTTCAGATTCTGTGTGTGTATGTCTCTCTCTCTGTCTGCCCCTCCCCTGCTTGTGCTCTCTCTAAAATAAATAAAAACATTAAAAAAAAAAAAAAAAACGGGGATAAGGAGATAGGTGAAATTGGTGAAGGCAATTAAGAGTACACCTTCATGGTGAGCACTGAATGTACAGAATTGTTGAATCACTGTTGTACACCTGAAACTAATTTAACACTGTGTATTAATTATGCTGGAATTAAAAAAAAGAAATGGGTATAAGGAGTCATAAACAGAATATTTTAAAAAGAGGATATGATAATCTACATAACCCAACCTAAGATTAATATATTTTTAAATACTTATTTCAAGACTTAAAACTAAATGAATTATGTGTAGGTAGGTAGGTAGGTAGGTGTGTGTGTGTGTGTGTGTGTGTGTGTGTGTGTGTGTGTGTAGTTGATAAATAATGAATATTTAATATGTGCTACACTCTGGGATAACATGCTAAGTCAGTATTTCCTGAACCATGCTCCATCAGAGTAGGTTACGTAGATGTCATAGGACAAGTATTTCTATAGTTAAATAAGATTGGAAAATACTAAATAAAACTAGTTCTACAAGAAATGTCTAACTTATTAGAGCAAGTAATATACTCACGTTCATAGTAGCCCTCCAAAAAGCAGCGACATTACATAGCAGATCTCAGATTTTTCACTGAGCATCTCAAAGACTAGTATTCCAGGGAATGCACGCAGAGATGTGAATTGAGGGGGGAAAGAAAGGCATGGATATAGCTACATGTTGAGCACTTCATGCACATCAACTGAATCTTCTAATTTTCATAATAATCCTGTCAGGTAAATAATGTGTCCAAGATCACAAGGAGACCTGCAGAGTAACCCACATTTAAAACCCAGGTGCTGGTCTGTCTCCAAAGTCCTGTGACACAGTCTTTTAATGAGAAAATAAGAAAAATGACGGGAAAACAAGAAACATTACTTATGAGGTTATAAAAAGGCCCAACAAAAATGGGAGGAGACGCGAAGCAAACAACACACTTAAAACAAAAAAAAAAAAAACAAAAAAAAAAAAACAAAAAAAAAGGAAAAAGGTAAAACTTGAATACTTCACCAAAGAGGTTATATGAATGGCAAACAGGTACGTGAAAAGATGCTCAACGACAACAAACATTAAGGAAATACAAATTACAACCACGAGATACCACTACATGCTTATGAGAATGGCTAATATAAAAAAACACTGACAAGGATGTTGACCAACTGGAACTCCCATACTTTGCTAGGCAGAACACAAAGTGATACAGTCACTCTGGTCAACAGTTCGGCAGTTTCTTATAAAATAAAACACACAATTACCATATGACCCAGCAATCCCACTAGTGGGTATCTACCCTGGAGAAATGAAAACTTATAGTCACAAAGACCTGTACAGAAATGTTTACGGCAGGTCTATTTCTAACTGTCCCAAACTGCAAACAACCTAAACGTCCTTCAATAGACGAGCGGGTAAACAAACTATGGTACATCCACACGATGGAATACAAGTAGCAATAAAAAAAGAATGAACTATTAATATACACAACAACTTGCATAAGTCTCAAAGATATTATATTCTTAGTTTCCAAGAGAAGCCAGTCTCAAGAAGTTACATGCTGCAGGGGCACCTGGGTGGTTCAGTTGGTTGAATGAGCCGATTTCAGCTCAGGTCATGATCCCAGGGTCATGGGATCGAGCCCCGTGTCGGGCTCTGTGCTGAGAGTGGAGCCTGCCTGGGATTCTCTCTCTTCCTCTCTCTGCCCCTCTCCTGCTTGCACACGCATGTGTGCATGCACACACTCTCTCTCAAAATAATTTTTAAAAAGGTGGGGAGAAGATGAGAATACAGAGGGAACGCACAATAAAGTTTGTTGGGATAATGTAATTGCTCTGATTGTGAGCTTACACAAAACTACAGAAGTTAAAATGCATAAAACTGTACAAACAAAAAAAACCAATTTTACTGTATGGTAATTTTAAAAATAAAGAGAAAAAAGGCAAAACATAGGTTGATACACATTTCACACCAGCTAAATGAAAACAATCATAACCATGCCATATATACATTCCCACATGTACAGAACACTAAAATTTAGCAATACCTACAGATAAGAATTTGCAGCTTAAGAACTTAAAATTTCCACACTTATTTTTAGATAAAAATATCCTTTTGTTCATAATCGTGACACAAGTTGAGAGGAAAGGGCCTTCCTAAACACATAAGATTTGTGGAATTTAGAATTCCAAGATCTTTGCATCTTAGCAGAAACACATCATTGCCTATGTTGTTAAGGCAAAAGATAATGAAATATCTCAGGGATGAAAGGAATGTGCCAATCCTCTTTCCCTCGTGGAATTCTCAAAGTCCATGTAGCTGGCACCTGGTACAGTGACTTCAGTGCAAGCTCAGAGCTGACATTCCTAGGAAGGGACTCACAAATAAACCTACATCATTCCTAAAGATCTACAATACAATCCTCTGTAATCCAAGCAGTCAGCTGTTCGAGACTAGAAGTATGCAACAACTGCTCACGCACGCATGCACACAAACACACACACACTTTTCTGTGCACGGAATGTTTATGAATGTGTCTGTGTACCCATAAAGGAACAAAATAACGCAATCCACAAGAAATTCTGAAATGCCTAACTCCAAGTAACTAATACATTGATGAATTACTATTGAAATCTTTACTGAGCATCCACTTTGTACCAAGTACTAGTAACAAGCACCAGGAATAGATCAGTAAAGTGGAAAGATGAAATCTGGCTCAGATTTATACACCTCAGAAATCTGGTGCTCACGATCACCTCCAGTTTAAAGACAAGTCATTTTTATATCAACCATCTGAAGCAGGTGAAGTGAATGAGATGAAGACATTCCAAGTAAAGTGTGATTAATGATAATAAGATGCATAGTACATTCTACAAACTGAAAAAAAAGGATTATGGCCCAAGGTTTGTTTTTTTTGAACGGAGGGGACATGTGCATAAAATGAAGTGCTAAGAAAATTAAAGTAGGAGAGGTAAGCAAGGACCAGATCTTAGAGAAGTTTGAATGCCATGACAAAAAATTCAGATTTATCTTGCTGGCAATTAGAAACCATTGAAGAGTAACAATTTCCAGAGTTTTTCTTTCAGACAAATAGGTGTTTTGAGTTTTCCAGATTATGGGGGAGGGGGAAAATAGTTAAACCAAGGAAATTTAAAAAAACACTACACACACTAGGTCAGAGATAATAAATAGTGCTTCTCTAGCCTCAATAAAACAATATTATCAGAGCACCTAAGGGCTCAAGTCAGTTAAGGGTCCAACTCTTGGTTTCGGCTCAGGTCATGATCTCATGGTTCGTGGGTTCAAGCCCCATGTGGCGCTCCACGCTGTCCATGCAGAGCCTGCTTGGGATATTCTCTTTCTCTATCCCTCTACCCTTCCCCCCCCCTTTAAAAAACCCAAAATACTGTTCTTATTCAAAGAACATCCTGCATAATATTAATAACTGGGATTTGTAACTTTACTATTTACAAATCATTTTAAATTTTATTATTTTTTTGAGAGAGCGTGGGAGGGGCAGAGGAAAAAAGAGAGAGAGAATCTTAAGCAGGCTCCATGCCCAGGCTAAGCCCAACACCCAACGTGGAACCCTGTGTCCAACAGGAAGACCAATATGGGACTCGATCTCACAACCGTGATGAGATCATTACCTGAGCAGAAATCACGAATCGGACGCTTAACTGACTGAGCCACCAGGTGCCCCTACACATTATTTTAAACAAAAATTGCTAACATTCACTGTTTCATAAACTAAAAAATGATGACATATGTTAATTGAAACATTGCCCTTGTTCTAACATCAAAATTATATATAGATGAGAGAATGTGACCAATGTACTCACTGGCTGAAAATACTTCAAATTAAGTTCTTCTATGGCTTACCATCTCTTTCCAGCCCTAACTCCACTCCTTTTGTTTAGGCCATCTTCATTTTTCACGTAGGTCTTTGCAATGGTTTCCTCACTGGTCTCTCCACCTCTGGACTTCTCTAACATAATATGCATAAACAACCAAGATGATTTTTTTTTCTTGAGCACAAGAAAATCTGATCACAACATACTCTGTTTAAAAGATTCCAATGATTTCTCCATTGCATTGAAGTTAAAGCCTAATTTCCCTCACATGGCATAAAAGGCTCTTTCACAGTGACTGAGGCCTTACCTCTCCTGCCCATTCTCTTTTTTGATAAACACCTGGCCTCTCACACTATGCTTTGGACATACTCAACTCTAGTTTCACAGATTGTCTCTTATTTTGGCAAATACTATTCCCTTGACACCAAATATTTTCTGCCCGTTGTCCCCACTCCCACTTTGCCTGGCTAACTCCAACTGCTTCAGATCTCAATCCAGTGTCTCGTTCCAGTAAATAACATCCACAGACACAAGAAAAACATCTCATTAAAAAATGCACAAAAGAAGTTGATTATTGTTCCAAATTTTTCAGTTCCTCACTATTATAGAATTATAATGCCTATCCTTGGCTAAAGACTTTGCGGTTACCTACCACTGGAATAGGCAAAGTAGATCTCCCTTCCCCACTGATGCTGGGCTTGGTCATGTAACCTTCTCTGCCCAACAGTGTGGGCAGTAGGCCAATTTGGAGCTGGGACTTTAATAGCCTTCATGTGTGTTTGTTTCTCACCCTTCTTGTGTTCCTGCTGTCTGCACTAGATGACTGAGGGACATGCAGAGCAGACCTGTGGGCACAGAGCCAAATCTCACTGAACCTAGGCAAGCTCAGCTGGGATCAACAAAATCCCAGCTGACCCAGACACTGATGAGAAGGAAAAAAAGGAAATGCCGTTTTTAAGCTACTGAGATCCAGATTATTTATTACATAGCATTTTTGCAGCAATGACTGATATAATGTATTTCCAACCAAATTTTACTTTAAATTATCAAAATATATACTTACATTGTTTTGTGGTTATGTGCCAGTAGGTTAAAATCCTAAACCAATCATAAAAAGTTTTAAACAGAGAAACTAAAAAGAAAATAATTTCAATTTATGTATCTGTCGTAGGTGAAGAGAACTAGGACATGGTATTTAGGTGGTCAAAATACATTAGGATAAACTTCCATGAGGAAAGTGGAATAGAAACACAAATTCAAAGAAAAACAGGAATAATTTCCAACTTTCAGCTGTTAAAAAAGAGCCTGTTTATATACTTCATAAAATAATGCTAATAATGGATAATGGTAATGATGAATCACTACAGTATTTAGATTCCTAGATACATTTTTTAAAATGATGTTTTGCTTTAGGGGCACCTAGGTGGCTCAGTTGGTTGATAATCTGACTCTTGATTTTGGCTCAGATCGTGATCCCAGGGTTGTGGGATCGAGCCCCCCATCAGACTCAGCACTGAGCATGGAGCCTGTTTGGGATTCTCTCACTCCCTACCCCTCTCCCATGCACGTGCTCACTCACATGCTCTCTCTCTCTCTCTCTCTGAAACATAAGTAACTAATAAGTAATAAATAATGATGTTTTATTTTAAAATGTCGCTATTTATAAAATACAAAAAATTATATAATTTGCAATTATTTAAACTTATGATGAAACTGGTTTCTGATATGACCCAAAACACGTGCAAGAGAGCAGCTACTTTCTTTCTCTTGGTGTATAGTTCTATGAATCTTAATACATGTACAAATTCATGTAATCAACACCTGTTTCTATAAGATACAGAACAATCATCCCCCTCATGCTATCCCTTCATGGCCACATCCTCTTCTCACCTAGATCTTTCATAAGCCTTTGAGGAAATATGTGAACACCAAAGTTTGAAGAAAACCACTATGACACTAACTAGCATGACTTACTACCCCAGTTATGGAGGCTTCAAATTTTTAGCCAAATTCAAGTTCATTTAGTAATACTAATAATGCCCAAAATATCCAATAAACAATAGTAAAATCTACTCTGTGGGCCAAATAATATATTCAAGTCGATCAATCTTGAGCTGGTTAATAAACTCCTTGACTCATAGTTTACTGCAATCAAGACTTAAGTTTCTCCACAACACTCATAGAGGATGATACAGACTAAGTTCATTTCACAGTTAGGAAGTACAACACGTACTTAATTATGCTACACCTTACCTACAATGAAAGAGAAATAAAATTCAGGAAGGAACTCTGTGAAACTTCAAAGAATGAGTTTTCATGTTCATGTTTTCATGTGCCCAGACAAGTCCTGCATAATTTATTCTCTCATTTCTAAAAAAGGAACAATAAAATCATCAGCCTAAGTACCACTGGTCACAAATGCCCCTTATTGATTGCTGTTATTTCCCCAAGAAAAAAATCCCAACAGAGACCACAAACACTTTTCTCCTCACTAAAACTGATCACAGAGTTAAAACTCAAAAGATTTCATGGCAAAGTGAAAAACAAATTCAACTTAAAAATAATAATAGGTAATCTGCATTTTCAAATAGATGAGAATTAAAAGCTGGTATATGCTACACTTCAAGACACGGTTAACTCCTTAACCAGGTCTTATCCTAGAGAAGATGGTGAAGCAGGCCTTGACAGGCAGGTACCCTCCTTTCCCGACCTGTCTTCCCAGCTGCCAAGGACTTTAACCCCTCACGATGTAACTACTCTGTGTGCACATATACATGAATGCACATACAGACTGTCCCAAATCAGTCTTTTTCTATCTAAAGAGCTGAAGTTATTTTATCTCTGATTGGAAGGTAGTAATAGGAGGAAGAGACTAGATTCCACTTATTTTAATAAATAAAGAGCTAAAGGTGTTTACTCCTCTAAGCAAGGTCTGCCAAACAACTGTGCTCTAGAGCCTTAGAATTTAAAGATAATCTATGAAATTTAAAGATAACCTGATAAATAACATTTACAAAGAATAATGGCACTGAATCCCACCCTGCCCAAAAGCTACATAGTAATATTTATGTTTTAACAGGTTACACAGTTAAAAATAAAAGAAATTTCCCCAAAGAATTTTAAGCGTTAACAAGGAGGCAGAAAAACACTGCTGGTTTTCTTCCAATCATGTCATAAAGCATATTCTTTTCCGATTAGACAGACATACAGGCTAGCTGTTTTATTTTCTTTTTATGTTTCTTTATTTTTGAGAAAGAGAGAGAGCACAAGTGGGGGAGTGGCAGAGAGAGAGAGAGGGAGACACAAAATTCGAAGGAGGCTCCCAGTTCTGAGCTGTCAGGACAGAGTCTGAAACAGGGCTCAAACTCACGAACAACTGAGATCATGACCTGGGTTGAAGTCGGACGCTTAACCGATTGAGCCACCCAGGTGCCCTGCTAACTCTGTTTTAACTCTAGCCATATAGCAAACAAATCTCCATTGAAGATACTAAATTAACAGGGTAGACAAATGTCTACCCAGAATATTATGAGGAAATTTGTAGTGTAAAATATGCATATAGCAAGCCCCATTTGGACATTTAGAAGCTATTAAAAATCATAAATTATAAAGAAAAGTTTAAGAAAAATTTCCATGTGCATCCTTCCAAAACCATTAGGAAATACTTTGAAAGCATGTTCTAGGAAACAGCTGATATAATTAGAGTAACAAATTTTAAAGCTACAAAAGGCTTTAATGGCTTTTTAGAAATAATAACCCTTTCCTTTGTGCAAAACAAAGAATGAAGGTAAAGAACCTACAGATCAGAGATATGAGATATGTATTAGTTCTATTAGACAGTTTATCATTAAATAATTATATCGATTATTAAATATATCATTGTAACAAATAGGTCTTACCTGGATATCAATCCAAATTAACTGACAAAGAATGACATTTGAACACTAAGTGAATGTGACTACATAAAAGCAAAACAAATAAATGTGTTTTTTTTTTTTTTTAAGTATAAACTGCAATGACGCTCTCAAAAAAAACCCTGAAGCATACTGTTACCTGTGAGAAAAAAAAACGTACTGGCAAACAAGCATTTTTATTACAGTTTCCCCTTATTGTGTGTATGTATGTGCATCTCAAATTTTATGTGAAGAAAAAAAAAATTCACATTCTGTACAGACTGACCTATGTATATGCCGTAAAAACAGTCGCAGAGCCTCCCTTCACCCCTAACGGTTTCTCTTCCTTTGTTTCCCTCTGACTTTCCCTCTCCCTCCCTGCATGCCCTGGCAACATAGGATTCCCTCCCCTTCTCCTACCTCCTCACCTTGGATCAGGAAAAAGTTTACCCTATCACTATACTTACAGACAGATGAGATGCAAAGCCTTTCCAATACTATAGTTCCTCTTTGATATTGTCCCCGGAAATTTCCACATCCGTATGTACACTTGAAAACTGGTCTGAAATACTTTCATATATGAATATCATTTCATTCAGTCCACAGTGCAGTCTTAAAACCTTCTCTAACTTCATACCCTTCAACTTGTCTACCAGTTCTAAGCAAAAAGGAGAAAGGAGGCTTAGAACCTTCTTAGATTATCCCTGTCATGTTAGTGCCTGAAACTTTTGTTACTCCCTGTGAAATTTCTAGAGCATTTTTTATCTCAGGAAGATGAAAAAAGATAGGAGATGGATTTGTATTGGTTTGTTTTGGGCACAGACTGGCAAAGTTGAAAGCCTACGTGGCCACAGCAGCAAGAAAATGAAGGATGTCAAAGCCAGAGAGAGAAAATAAAGAGGGACAGGATGTGAGTCCAGGCTGCAAGGTGTTCACCTAGCTTCTTGACCCTATTCCCTGGACCCCGCTGAACTGGCCTCCTGTGCCCTGTCCAACTCAGAAGAAGAAAAGCCATCAGCAGTCACTTGAAGCTGGTAGAAACCAGACTTCCACTGCTAAGACTGTTTCACAATAGCAGAAACTTAATAAATATTTGGTGGCGTATTTAGAATATTAACACAGACAAGTGTGAAGCTACCTAAAAGAAATGAATTAGCTATTTGAGGAGTGGGCTAGAATGGCAGGAACTATTCTCCTTAAATGGATGTCCTAAAGGAATAAACAACTAGCTCTTAATTTTAGTCTCCTAGCAGACAGATATGCTAGGAAGTTTTACTACTGTCTGGCATGCCACGGTCTTGTAAGTCCAGTAAGTGGGAATGTGAGCTCATGCCCCAGGCAGTAACAAATACACGCTGACGAAAGGGAATGATGAAGTAAATTAATAAAGGAGATCCCAGGCTACACAAACCCCTACCACAGTCTCTACAATCAAAAGAAGTTATAACAAATTAATCAAGATCAATAATCACTCCTTTTTAATTATATGCATAAGAGTTTTTTAAAATCCTGAGAGTATTCCACTTGGGAGATGAGGGCAAGTATGTGGTAGAGTGAAGCGCTATTCAAAAAAACAGAAGTAATAAGGCTGTTATTAACAGCAGCCAATTTTAATTTTTACTGTTGTTACATGTTCCTGTCCTAAGAAAAATACAAGCAGGTGAGCATTTTTTAGAAGTAAAACTCTGATTTTGATAAGCCAAGCTTAGGAGTCAGCATGCCAATAGAAAAAATAAGCTTTAATTTCACACCATAGCCTAGGCCAGGGGAAGAGAGAGACTAGTAAGGAGATTTCTGTTCCTGACAAGACGAAAAGGATTAAAAACACTGTAAGAGATTAAAAATCAATCAATCAATCATACAAACAAACAAAAACACTGTAAGAGGAATGAACTCTGGTTGCAAGCCGAGCTGCCACCCTAAGCATCTTGATTATTCCAAAGATGCCCTGAGATCCAACCCAACCCTTCTGGCTTCTGCCAGAGAAGCACAGTTAACAGCCAAATCAAGTTCCAAGAATAGTCATGACATACCATCCCCTTCCAACTACAGTTAACCTCAGGGAGAATGAAGTTCTGGGGCGCCTGGCTGGCTCAGTCAGAAGAGCATGCTGACTTCATCTTGGGGTCGTGAGTTCAAACCCCTTGTTGAGTGCAGAGATTACTTAAGTAAATAAAACTTTAAATTAAAAAAAAAAAAGGAACAAAGGTCTGATACATGCTATAACACAGTGAACCTTGAAAACACTGTGCTAGTGGAATAAACTAAATACACTTATGTGAAATATCTAGAATAGGCAAATTCTTAAAGAAGGAAAGTAGATTAGAGGTAACCAGAGACTGAGGAGAGAAGAATGGGGACACATTTTCTGTTTGAGTTGTTTAAAAAGGTTTGCAAGTAGATAGTGGTGATAGCTGCATTACACTGTAAATGTACTTGATGCCATTGAATTATACACTTAAAAATGATTAAAATGACAGATTTTATGTTACATAAATGTTCCAACAATACAAAAATGTTTTAAAAGAGTGATCCCATAAAAACTTATCTGCTGCAGGCAGGTAGGTCTGCCATGGAAAAGTCGGCCTACAACAGGAAAAAAAATTATTGTTAGAAAGGCCTTAGGGTACCTGGGTGGCTAAGCTGGTTAAGCGTCTCACTTCAGCTCAGGTCATGATCTCACAGTTTGTAAGTTCGAGCCCCATGTCGGGCTCTGTACTGACAGCTCAGAGCCTGGAGCCTGCTTTGGATTCTGTGTCTCCATCTCTCTCTGCCCCTCCCCTGCTCACTCGTTCTCTCAAATAAATGTTAAAAAAAAATTTTTTAATTTAATACAACCAAATAAAATGGGTGACTCAGTTGGTTTTAATTTAATACAACTAAATAAAATGGGTAACTCAGTTGGTTAAGTGTCCAACTCTTGATCTCAGCTCAGGTCTTGATTTCAGGGTTGTGAGTTCAAGCCCCACGCTGGGCTCCACACTGGGTGTGGGGCCTACTTAAAAAAAAATTTTTTTTTAATTAATTAACTTGGGGTTTCACAGTGTTTATATAATATTTTTTTAAGTTTATTTATTTATTTTGAGAGAGAGAGAGAGAGAGAAAGAAAGAGAATCCCAAGCAGGCTCCATGCTGTCAGCACAGAACCCAACATGGGACTCGATCTCACAAACTGTGAGAGAACATGACCTGAACCAAAATCAAGACTTGGATGCTTAACTGACTGAGCCACCCAGTTGCCCCTATATGATAAATCTTTATTGTACTTAGGTTCATGCCCCCCAAAAATTCAACCCATGTTTATTTAGTATGCTTACAGTCTCTTTATCTACTGTTTCACCCAAATGAGAGAGAGTAAACCTTCTGGTAAAATGATTAAGATTCTGGACTCTAAAAAGGAAGAACATCTAAAATAAAGCCTTCTCCTATAAACAAATAATGTGTCACCCACTAAGTCATTAATTCTAAGGAATGACACAACTGTTGACATTAAGATTGAGAAAGAAAAGCAACACTGATAAAAGAGTGGAAATTAGGAAACACAAATGCACTAACAATAGTTACATCTTAAGTAACAACAATTTAATAAGTCACCAATTTAAAACATGCAAACTCAAATGTACTGATCTAGAAGGATAAGGCTTATATAATCTTAACTATTCAAAGCGCTCAGATAATTCCTCTGCAGGAAATGAAGTGTGCAATTCTAATTTTCCTACCCAACATCCCAATCCTATAATAAGCATTATGGTAATTATGATGTATGATATACGCTTGTTAAAACACTGATTAAAAAAATAAATAAAATACTGATTATTTCACAAGTTAAGCGTCCATGTAATTTTCACTGGGGAAGGCTAAGAAATGAAATTAAAAGGTCAGAAATATTGAATACATAACATTATATAATGTAAACATCAGAAAACAAGAGCAACAGCTAACCTAAAGGCTTTTAGTAACAAAAAATGAAGAATATGAATATGAAACTCTATGAAGAATAGAAGAGTTACAGGGTACTAAGGTAAATAACACATGGTCCCTGGCCCTCAAGCATCTCACATGCTAACGAGAGAAACCAAGAAGTCAATCAGCTATCATATACAGTGATGTGGCCTGAATGTTTTGACATCACAGAGCAGGAGTGCTTACTAGTATAGACAAAAGCAGAGGCCTACTGATAGAGGATTCTTGGCCTGAGTCTTAAAGAGGTAGCTGTGGAATAAAAGTTAGCATGTAAAAGAGTACAACTTATATACACCGACACACACACACACACACACGCTCACTCACGCACGCTCTCTCTCTCCAGAAATATTTCTGGACTATCTACTATGTGCCAGGCACAAACCGTATTTAGGGAACTGCATGTGTTTTATTTAGTATGTCTGGAACCTAGAGAACATGTATGAGATTAGGCAGGCACCAGACCATGAAAGCCTTGAATGATGCTCTGCTAATGACTTTAGACCTCACCCTGAAGATGGTAAGAAATGAATGAAATCTCTTAAGGAAGTCACAAGATCAGAGCTGTATCACTCAAGCCAAAGGCTTTCCTACACATTCTCCCTGAGGAGCTGGCATGAACGCTCTAGAGCGAAAGGAAGAAAGGAACAGATACGACCCACATTTCACAGATACTGTAGGAGGGAGCATCAGCTGCGAAGGTCTACCACTTCTCCACCTCCTGTTCTGTCATGAGACTCCATTCTACTGGGGTAAAAGGTTTCAGTAGAGTAGCACGTAGGAGATAGAAGATTGGTAACAGATAGGAAAGGGAAGTTCTGCTGGCCGAAGGGTGTAAGGGTCATCCGCAGGAAACTACTCCTACTTTATTTTTTTAATTTATTTTAATTTTTTTTTTTAGTTACTAAATCAGGTTTCTTTTTTTATTTTATTTTTTTTATAATTTAACTTTTTTTTAAATTTACCTCCAAATTAATTAGTATACGGTGAAGCAATGATTTCAGGAGTAGATTCCTTATTCCCCCTTACCCACTTAGCCCATCCCCCCTTCCACAACCCCTCCAGCAACCCTCAGTTTGTTCTCCATATTTATGAGTCTCTTTTGTTTTGTCCCCCTCCGTTTTTATATTATTTTTGTTTCCCTTCCCTTATGTTCATCTGTTTTGTCTCTTAAAGTCCTCATATGAGTGAAGTCATAGGATTTTTGTCTCTAATTTCAGTTAGCATAATACCCTCCAGTTCCATCCATGTAGTTGCAAAAAACTAGTCCTACTTTAAACAGAATATTATATGAACAAAATATACCTGAGTATATTAAAGCATTATCTGAGAAGACGAGGAGTTTGATGTTGTGTATATTTTGCCACAATTGAAAACAACTTTAAAAAAAAAAAAAAGAAAGAAAAATTAGGAACAGAAAGCATGAAAACAACATTAATCTGGGAATGCAAACTGGTGTAGCCACTCTGGAAAACAGTATGGAGGTTCCTCAAAAAATTAAAAATAGAACTACCCTACAACCCAGCAATTGCACTACTAGGTATTTACCCAAGGGATACAGGTGTGCTGTTTTGAAGGGGCACATGCGCCCCAATGATGTGGTATATATATATAAATATATATATATATATATATATATATATATACACACAATGGAATGTTACTCGGCAATTAAAAAAAAAAAAAAGATATCTTGCCATTTGCAACTACATGGATGGAACTAGAGGGTATTATGCTAAGTGAAATTAGTCAGAAAAAGACAAATATCATATGACTTTATTCATATGAGAAATTTAAGACACAAAACAGATAACATAATGGAAGCGAAGCAAAAATAATATAAAAACAGGGATGAGGAGAAAACATAAGAGACTCTTAAATATAGAGAACAGAGTTGATGGAAGGGTTGTGGGTGGGGGGATGGGCTAAATGGGGAAGGGGTATTAAGGAAGACACTTGGGATGAGCACTGGGCGTTATACATAGGGGATGAATCACTGGAATCTACTCCTGAAATCATTGTTGCACTATATGCTAACTTGGATGTAAATTAAAAAATAAATAAATAATCTGAAATTTAGACATCCTATTTTTGTACTCTGGCAAACATTCAAAATGGTAAATATAAGTTCATATTATATTTAATTATAATTCCTTCATTCTTCCTTCACATTTGAAGAACTCTTCAAAGTCTACCACAAACATAAAGCCAAATGTATAAGGACACAAAGAAAAAGCGTAATTACTATCTTGCTGGGGGAGAGGAGACAATCCTATCCCAAATGGACATTATCCAATAGCCAGCTATGCTTTCCTAGAGACTTGCAATGGTGCAAATTGCCACCATAAAGAATGTACATGGATTTGAGCAGACACATTTGACAGCACAGCTGTCTGTCCAGGCATGCTGCTGAAAGAATAGTACATTCCTATTTGTCCTGTCCCCCACCCACCTTCAGTCTCCTTATATACGGGATTTTAAACAAAACTGTCATATTTAAGCCTCTAGTGTGTGTGTTTGTATGTGTGTTTAATAAGGTCAGTTAGATAATAACAGAAGCAATGAACTCCTCAACATCACCCCTATCCCAAAGTCTCCAAAGATTTCTGAAGAGCAAACAGTTTTGTTCTTGTACATTTCTTAAAAGTCTTGATTTGAGGTTGCTCTTTAGTTTCAAAGAGAGGGTAACAGGTCACTAACTTTCAGAAAATTGATATAGTATGGTATAGGAGTGAATATTGAGAATTAGAGTAATAGAGTCTGAGTCCTAGCTTTGTGATCTTGGGGCAACTGTCCAACCTCTCTGAGTTTCAGTTTTTTTCATCCATAAAACATGAATAATGATGCTTACACTATTTACATCACACAGTTGCTGTATGATCAAAGAACTAAATGAACTTTGTGAAGATCAAAGAAATAAATGTAACCCTACCCCAGCCACACACTACAATGCCCCTTTCTCAATAATCTCAATTTTATGCAACCACTTTTGAATATATGTTCTATCCTACTAGCAGCTCCTTCCTTTTCATACATGAACTTCTGCCATCACAGTTGATCCCACCAGAACCTTAAATCTACTAACCTAACAATCTTTTCACTCTCCCTCACCCCTGGAAGTCCTCTCTTCTCTCCTTACCCAGTTTAAGTTCCATGATCCATCATTATCATCACTCGCTCCTCTCTCACTCGTAGATACTCACTTTGCAAAACCACAATCCTGCTTAAATTCAATTCTCTGTCCATTCCCCTACTACTAAAGGAGAGGGCACACAACCAAGCTGACTGCCCCCACTTTTAACTCATGACCTTTAACCTCAAATGAGTCCCGAATTCGGCCTGGTATTCTATTTCCCAAGCCCATTCACTCTCCCACTTCTCTTAACAATGACACGTTCTCTCCTCTCTTCTCAAACTTCTAACGCCTTCTTCCATGCCCCTTCTCACTCTCAGCTGACGACTTGCTAGAAAATTAAAGCCATCAGAAGAGGATTTCCAGGAATTATCACATCCACCAACAGTATCAGAATCTATCTGCACCTATGTGCTCTGCCTTCCTTCCTGTTATAATAAATGAACTATCTGTTCTTTTCACCATCCAATCCCTTCCCTCGTGCACGAGCTCCAATCCCTACCACCAACTCAATGATATGAGCTCCAGAAATTCTCCTCTTCTCTACCGTATCATCAGCTTCTTTCCTTCCCTTCTCCCCGTCTCTACTACATCACTTCCTGAGCATATGAAATACATATGAAAATACTAGAACTCCTATCACAAAAACTGTACTAGCAGAAATACTGCCAGGTTGAACTAAAAAGACAGATACAACGCAAAATGAAAACTGCCCTTTGGATCCCACATCTCTGAACAGGAAACGGGCTTAAAAAAAAAGATGATTCTGCTGCAAACATAAGCTTCCTGTATGGAAGACTCAAGAAGACGGCACAAAGGAAGCTAAGAAGGGCTACATAACTTTTACAAGGTCATACAATTAAGTAAGTGGCAAAATTGGGATATTAACTCAGAAAGTCTACATTCTTGTTTTGTTTCGTTTCTTTCCAGGCTTTAATTCACTGATTTTTCTTATATAAAACTATGTGGTGGCCACAGCTGGAGTCTGGGTCATCTGCACGGAGATGCTGGTATGGGTCTTTACAAGACAATAAATCCCTGATAGGGAGACTTGGTGAACACAGTTTCTTTCCAGAGGTCTGGGGTGAGATAGCTGCAGGTCTTGGAAATGGCATCACAAGCGGTCTTGGCCAAAAAAGAAAAGAAAAAAAAAAAAAGCGGGCCTTGGCAAAGTTGCCTAGGGTGGCAGTGCAACCCCTGCCCGAGGTGCAGCAGTCATCCACACCGGCCATCAGCAGCAGCTTCTTGGGCAAAGAGGCTAAGACAACGCCCTTGCCTCTAGGGGCAGGAATGAGGTGCACAAGCACAGAGCTACAGCAGCTCGTCACCCCCACATGGGACAGTGTGGGCCTTGCCGATCTTGCTCTCCTGGGAGCCTCGCTGCACTGGTATGATGGAATGCTTAGCCAGGATCAGGGCCCCATGGATGGCAGTGGCTACCCCCTTGGAGCACGTTAACATCTGGGCCGACACATTCATCGTAATCTCCGATAACAACAAATGCCTTGAAGCTGGCCCACTGGCCAGCAGGGATCTGCTTTTGCACAGGCATAATCTTCAAAACCTCATCCTGAGGATGTCCCCAGGAAAAAGTCAATGATCTCAGATTCCCTGATGGGCAGGGAGAAGAGATCTCCTCCAAGGACTTTATCTTCATGTCCTTGACTCCTTGTCATCGGCCTTGACTGCAGGAGCCCCACGTGCCCGCCTCTACCCCAGATACCCTGTCCCGACCTCCCAATGCAGAGACCTGGGCCTTAGGGCCCTCCTGCAGCACGAGTGTCATCCACCATTTGGTGTTTTCTTGAAGAGAAAATCTACATTCTTAAGCAGTATCTACCATGTGCCAAGCACTTTACACATGGTATCTTGTTTAATCTTTACAATGCTGTGACTTAAGTGTTAGTATTATTCCCAGTTTACAAAAGGGGAAACTGATAGATTCAGTGATTTAAAACACATCCACACACACAAAAAATTTTTTTTTCTTTCTTTTGAGAGAGGGGCCGGCAGAGAGGGAGGGAGAGAATCCCAAGCAGGCTCCTCATTGTCAGCACAGAGCCCAACTCAGAGCTCGATCTCACAAACTGTGAGATCATGACCGGAGTCAAAATCAAGAGTGGGACACTTAACCAATTGAGCCTGCCAGGTGCCCCCAAAATGTATTTTTAAACAACTACACTAAGTTCAGAATTGAGGTAAAACTTACAAAAAGATACACAGGATATATATTACATTTATAGTTTTTTGGGGTTTGTTTTTGAGAGAGAGCGCACACACACCAGCGGGGGAAAAAGGGCAGAGAGAATCTTAAGCAGGCTCTATGAGCAGCATGGAGCCCCACTTGGGGCTCAATTTCACGACCCTCAGATCATGACCTGGCTGAAATCAAGAGTCCTGCGCTCAACCAGCTGAGCCACCCAGGGGCCACTACAGTCATCTTTTTCTTAAGTATGCTTTTACAAGAAAATTTACTGCATCAAAATTTAGCCATTTTTAACAGCCTCATAACCTCAAAGCTTTGGAAACTAAGTAGCTTGTTATGAATTAAAATTTGTGTCTACACATCTGTAAAAATTTCACTTGCTAAATAATAATGTCAACAAGATTTTAGGGATAAAGTTATATAAAATTTAAAAGTTAGTTGTAAAGCCATTTTCTCTATTTAATTTAAACTCTTAAGCAAATTAAAATGGTACTAAAAACATCCTTAGCTATATGTTAAAACCAAGTGTCCCAATGATTTTTATCAGCAAAACCATGATCATCTACTTCCAGTTATTTGTACCTCAAAAAAATATCAATGGAAGTCATAAAATATTCCATAAATCAGATAGCCTATATAACCAAACTGGAACTTCTTACAAAAATAAGCTTTATTATTTTTTTAATGTTTGTTTTTACTTATTTTGAGAGAGAGAGAAAACACACACACGCGTGCAGGGTTGGGGCAGAGAGAAAGGGAGAGAATCCCAAGCAAACTCCTTGCTGTCAGCGTACAGCCCAATATCTTGGGATATACCTACCTTGAGATCATGACCTGAGGTGAAATCAAGAGCCTGGGAGCTTAACTGTGCCACCCAGGCGCCCGGGTTCTATAAGCTTTTAACAGATAAATTTCCACTTACACTTTGCATACTTCACTTCTAAATAAATTTAACTATGCAAAATATGAATTCAAAACAAAATAAATAAGGAAGCAATAAACACAACCATAAGGCTGGCAATTAAGTTTGAAAAGTTTAGATAACAGGGAAATACAAATCAAAACCACACTCAGCTATCACCTCACGCCAGTCAGAGTGGCCAAAATGAACAAAACAGGAGACTATAGATGCTGGAGAGGAGGTGGAGAAACAGGAACCCTCTTGCACTGTTGGTGGGAATGCAAACTGGTGCAGCCACTCTGGAAAACAGTGTGGAGGTTCCTCAAAAAATTAAAAATAGATCTACCCTATGACCCAGCAGTAGCACTGCTAGGAATTTACCCAAGGGATACAGGAGTACTGATGCATAGGGGCACTTGTACCCCAATGTTTACAGCAGCACTCTCAACAATAGCCAAAGTATGGAAAGAGCCTAAATGTCCATCAACTGATGAATGGATAAAGAAATTGTGGTTTAAATACACAATGGAGTACTACGTGGCAATGAGAAAAAATGAAATATGGCCCTTTGTAGCAACGTGGGTGGAACTGGAGAGTGTGATGCTAAGTGAAATAAGCCATACAGAGAAGGACAGATTCCATATGTTTTCACTCCTATGTGGATCCTGAGAAACTTAACAGAAGACCATGGGGGAGGGGAAGAAAAAAAAAAAATGGTTAGAGAGGGAGGGAGCCAAAACATAAGAGACTCCTAAAAACTGAGAACAAACTGAGGGTTTATGGGGGGTAGGAGGGAGGGGCGGGTGGGTGATGGGTATTGAGGAGGGCACCTGTTGGGATGAGCACTGGGTATTGTATGGAAACCAATTTGACAATAAATTTCATAAAACACACACACACACACACACACACACACACACACACACACACACACACACACAAACTCTGTGGACCTGAATTTGAACTAAAATAATCAACAGGAACGAATAAACATATTATTTTACCTTAAAGAAAAAAAAAAAAGAAAAGTTTAGATAACAGGTCGACTTTCACTTAGAAGCAGATAATCACAAGGCTGTTACCTTCTCAATATAAGGAGAAGAGCATCTTTATATGAATGTGTAAAGCACTCACTCAAGTTGATTAATCACAAAACAGGAATTCAACAACAAAAAGCTGCTGTCTTTGTTAATATATAACTTAAATAATCAAAAAACTACAACAAAAAACAAACCTAAGGCAAAAACACTGTGGAAGAGTACTGAACTGGAAGTCAGAAGACCTAAGTTCTAATCTTTCCTCCATCATAACTAGATAGGTGAATTTACTACTGTGCTCCCATTTCTCCAACCTGTAAAATTAAAGGGCCGGGGAAGAGATCACTCTAAAGTTATTTTCAGCTCAAAAGTCTTATGATTCCATGAATCATAACTGAGGCATATCATATTTTGTTTTCATATTTTAGGAACTCTAGACAAGCAGATCAAATTAATAGAAATTAAGAGTAAATTATTGATGCCCTTCTAGTATACAACTACACAATGTGTAAAATTGCTTTAGAACTAATTTTCAGAGTTCTTTTCGAGTACGTTAGTCATTTTAATGCACTCCCTAAACTTGACTGGATCCAGCAATTCCTTATTTAAAAGTTTTCCTAAACTCTCAGTGTGCTAGGCTTTCCTTTTATCTTTCATTTTCTATTCCTCTTCTCCTTCCAACACTATTTATATTTTAGTATGCTTTCACAGTGATCATTTTGCCTATTTCCTACACCTTTACTACATCTGGTTTTTATGTCTTCCCTATCCAGGATTTCATTTTTGATTTGAAGTGCCTCTAATCCAAAAAAAAAAAAAAATGTGCCTCTATTCACCTAATTAGATATTAAGAGTTCTGAGATCCTCAAATTTCAGATTTATTTTCTATGCTGCAACTCATTTCCACACTATCAGAGACACAGGACGTTTGCTAGCAAATTCACACATATTATTCAGTCATTCAAAACTTAAATTTTACATGTTGACATTTTTTATATTCCATGTGTTTTCACCACTAGCAACCTGCTTGCTTAAAGTCTAAGAATTTTGACTTTTAAATACTTTTTAGAATATTGATACATGCTGGAGAAACCAAACCAGTTTCAAATTCAAAATGTCACCTAGTAAAAGTGGAGAGGAAAAAATAGCACCCAATATTTAATTTGTCAAAACTCTGCCACTCAGTCTTTTTTGGTAGGCCTAAGAAAAAAATTCATTGCATACTATAACTATAAAAGGTATTGAAGTTTCTTTTGGGATCTTACCACATTTCTTTAAGATGCAAGTGATACTTAGGGGATCTATACAAACAAATTTAAATGATTACAGAATTTAACTCTAAATCCTCAAGTTACCATTTTTTTCTTTTTTTTTAGTTTATTTATTTTGAGAGAGCGAGGGTGCACTCAGGGGAGGGGCAGATGGGGGAGGGAGGGGAGGAGGGAGAGAGGGGGAGAGAGGGGGAGAGAGGGAGGGAGGGAGAGAGAGAAAATAAATATTAATCTCAAGCAGGCTTCTGTGCTGCCAGCACAGAGCCTGATGCAGGGCTTGAACCCACAAACCATGAGATCATGACCTGAATGCAAGAGTGGGACAATTAACCAAATGAGCCACCCAAGTGTCCCCCTAAAGTTATCATTTAAAAATATAAATACTTGAAGTGATTGGCGAAGTAGGAAGAACATGTGACTCAATATCGGGGTCATGAGTTTGAGCCCCAGGTTGGGTATAGAGATTAATTGAAAAAATAAAATCTTAAAAAATTGTAAATATAAATACTATCAATTCACTTTTTTACTCCTTTCTTCAGTGGTAGAAGTCAAATCCCAGAGAGAAATGATTCTTAACTAGATTTGATAAAAACTCACTGTATCTAGTACAGTGCTACATAGTCTATGGCTATTTTAGACTCATAACTTGTCTCTCTGCTTTCATCTTTGTCCCCAAGAGTTTATTCTCCACAAAGAAGTCAGACTGAACCTTTTAAATATAACCCCCACAGTCCAAGATTCCCATCCTGCTCAGAATAAAGTCCTAATTCCTTATGATGGTATGCAAGCCTTCCATAAACTGGCCCTCAGCAGTCTCCCTCATCCCCCCCCCCCCCCCCCACAACTTTTACCTTCTTTTACCTTCTATATATTATCTCCCAACATTCTCCCACCAGGTCAGTCCTCTCTAGCCAGTCTAACCTCTGCCATTCCAGAAGGATACTTCTGCCTTGAAAATATTCTCCAAAACTTTGTCCTTGATGATCCTGTTCCTAGAATGCTGTTCTGAAAGCCTTAAGTCTCATTTCTTCAGATCATTCAATTCTCTGCTGAAATGTTACCCTACCAGAGGATTTCTCTGACCATTCTATCTAAAACAGCACCTCCCCTATTGGTCTGTCCTAGAAGTCATCACCATTTACAACTACATGGATGTAACTAGAGGATATTATGCTAAGTGAAATTAGTCAGAGAAAAACAAATACCATATGACTTCACTCATATGAGGAATTTAAGACACAAAGCAGATGAACATAAGGGAAGGGAAGAAAAAATAATATAAAACCAGGGTGGGAGACAAAACATAAGAGACTCTTAAACACAGAGAGCAGAGAGTTGTTGGAGGGGTTGTAGGAGGGGGGATGGGCTAAATGGGTGAGGGGCATTAAAGAAGACAGTTGTTGGGTTGAGGATTGGGTATATAGGGGATCAATCACTGGAATCTACTCCTGAAATCGTTGTTGTGCTATATGCTAACTTGGATGTAAATTTAAAAATAAACTTATTAATTAAAAAAATAAGTCCTCTCCACATGATGTAGTAAATAAATAAACACTGAGTGCCTGTCTCCACCACTACAATGTAATCTCCAGGAAGGCAGGGAGTTTCATTTGTTCACTAACATATTCCCAGTGCCAACAAAGTGTCTGGTTGGTGCTCATTAACTGCTAAGTAAATGAAAATTCGAAATGTACGACTCTAGAAGCCATGCTGTCAACTTTAATTATTCATAAATACTAAAGAAATCCTTTAAATAATATATGTTAACAGTGTCATTTAAACCGGGAATATCGTTTGACTCTAAGGAAGAGAAGTGGGTGGCTGAAGGGAGAGAGGTGTAGGGCAATTTAATAGATACCTCTTAAATCTTGAGCTATATTAATGCGTTAACACTATATTAATGTGCTAATAACTTCATTAACTGTATTAACGTGCTAACTTAAATCCTGAACTGTACTAATGTGCTTTTTCTTAATTTTAATAAAATTTTAAAATTTAATAGTAATATCACTGCTGGATTTACAAAAATGTTCCAGTCCAATCCTGCATTTTCAAGATATAGAACACTAGTAGCAAAAATATGATTTTCTTTATGTTGTTCTGGGATGTTTTAATAAGATTCTTCAGGAATTTCTCAGGGCAGAAGAAGTTATATGTTCCTTCTTTAATATTCCCATAGTCTTCTATTAAATAGCAATCACCTTGTCACTAGGAAGTTGTTAACTACATTCACTAGTTCATTCACATAAGATAAAAGAGCCAAACAGTAAGTATGATAATGCCTTTAACTAATTACAGAGTTGTGTGCCAAGCACAAGGTTATCAGAAACTTTGTTACTAACAAATATTCCAGGAGAGGCTCTAGTACATCCAGAATTTAAGGTCCCAGCTCTGGTAATGGGAATGGGTGGGAAGAGCACTGGAAAAGGAAAAGTGGAAGTAGCTTTTCAGTCACTTTCCATTATCCCTTATCATCACAGCCAATCCCCTATTTAGCCAGGAAGTCACTCCCAGTTCTCTGGAAAACAGTGCTCCTCTCAACAGGGCATGAAGGACACATGAAGAAGGTCACTTTCAAAAGTGGAAACCCAGGGGCGCCTGGCTGGCTCAGTCCATATAGCATGTGACTCCTATAGATGTCAGGGTCATGAGTTCATGCCCTATACTGGACATAGAGCTTACTTAAAAAAAGCAGGGAGGGGGGAGCCAGCATGATAGTAATGAACTCCTTCATGAACCAATACTAGACTTAAAGCCCTTCCTATTTTATACTTGTATCACAAAGGATGAGAATTATAAAACCAACTTGAAAAACTAAGCACTGATTTCTGCCAGCTGTAAGGTAACAGACTACTGTACTTCTTAATTTTCAAGTTCAGATAATGCTGCATACTTTTCCAACTCCTATATATTAAAAATATGAGACAAGCTGAATCTTCTGTATGAAATCATTTTAACCATATACACATATTCCCCCATCATTTAAATCATCTCTACTAGTATGAAGATAAAAAAACAAAACAAAACACAGGGGTGCCTGGCTGGCTCAGTCAGTAGAGCATGCAACTCTTGATCTCGGGGTCATGAGTTCGAGCCCCACACTGGGCGTGGAGCCTACTGAACGAACACACAAACACACACAAACACAAACACACACACACACACACACACACACACACACACACACACGACTTCTCCCCTGAAATTACAATTAATTACTCCCTAAACTGAAATTAGAAAAAAAATTGACAGTCAATTGGAATCCATCATATAAAAATTAAGCTCAACTATACTTTAAGTAAGTAAATAAAATTCAGTTTGGACCTACACAAAAGCACCATAAATGGCCTTCTGTTTTGTTTCTTTTCTTTAAAAGAAAAAAATAATTTATCGCAAACAAAAAAGGTATAAAAACAAAACAGCAACTGTGATAACTCTATGGACCAGAAATTCTGCCTTTCCTCTATAGTCAAAATATAACAAAACACAAACCAGTCATCGTTCATTTATTGATTTAGTCACTGTATCGTATACAGAAGGGAACTTAACCAGACTCAGTAGTCATAGAACTAGTTATGAAAAATGGCAGAGAGGACTATTCTGGCTCTCACTACACCACAGGTATGTACAGCTAGCATCCTAGTCATGCCAGTCCACCAATCCAAATGCACAACCAAAAAGCTAATTATCACAACACACTCTCTACTCTTTCCCCATTTCTCTAGGGAGACAGAGATAAAAAAATGTATTATTAGAATGTCAAATGGAATCTTTCCACCCAACACGGTTATCTCTATAATATCCTGTAAAGTTATCACCTAAACGCTAATTAAAACAAATTCTGAGTAACTCTTATGCCACCTTTATTTTCAATGAACAATAAAATACTTATTCTTATCCCAGACTGCCTGACTCTCCATTTTCCAAATTATGTTGTCGCAATGGCACAGGATTTCAGCCATTTGTTGTATGTATAAATAGCAGAAATCAGGTGAATTGAGGAGTTAAATCTGATAAGCCAATCTGTAAGTAATGTGCAGAGAGATATTAAATATATGCTATGCAGAAAATTCGTACATTCATATAGTAGACAAAAACTTTTTAATGAGGAATTTATCTAGAATAAAGAATAAATTTTTGGTCAACCAAAGTATTTTCTGAAACATTAAGTCTGATAACCTTTTCCTAATACAAAAGACTAAATTTTTTCCTAAGACTAAATTTCTTGAAACTTGGCTATTTTAAAAATAGAACTCGGGGTGCCTGGGTGGCTCAGTTGGTTGAATGTCCGACTTTGGTTCAGGTCATGATCTCACGGTGAGTTCGAGCCCCGCGTTGGGCTCTGTGCTGACAGCTCGGAGCCTGGAGCTACTTCACATTCTGTGTCTTCCTCTCTGCCCCTCCCCTGCTCGCAGTGTGTCTCTCTCTCAAAAATAAATAAACATTAAAAAAAAATTAAAAAACAGAACACTTTTTTAATATATTTTTCTTTAAAGCATTATTTAATGGCACTTTGTCTACTTAAATTACCAGGAAGAAATCAAGATAATATTAAACTCTTGACTACCTTTAGAAGCAGCATGAATGATCCTGTTATGTGTACCTAAGATAATAGTTCATATTTCTAAGTTAAAGGTCTAAAAGAACACACATGATACAATGGAGAAAATTTTAACAAACTCAAACCATATATCAGCCTCTCTGACTTTCCAAGGAAAAACACAACTGAGAAAATAAATGGGAATCCTTACTTTCCCATACTAAGAAACAAAAATAACCAGTTTTTCTAACAGGCTCACATAAATAAGCTTAAGGCATTACCGTCAGAAAAACTGGCCAAAAAAATCACACTGTGAATTTCCACACTTTAAAAATGCAGCAAATCCCATGACCTCCTTTATTTGTGGAGTCTAAAATAGTCAAACTCAGAGAGAGTGTAGAATGATGGTTGTGCTGGGGAGGGAGAGGAAATGAAGAGATGCTGGTCAAACAGTACAGAGTTTCACTCAGGCAAGATGAATTCTGGAGACCTAATGAACAGCATGGTGACTACAGTTAATAATAGTGTTGTGTACCTGAAATCTGCTGAGAGTAGATCTTAAGAGTTTTTCCCATACCAAAAAAAGAAAATGTTGATTAGCTTGATTGTATTCACTTCACAACATATACATATATCAAAACATTATGTTGCATATGTATACCAAAACATCAGGTATCTGTCAGCATACATCAAAATATAAATATACAACCTGATGTTCTAATCAACTGTATACAATTCCAATTTGTCAACTATACCTTTAAAAAGCTGAAAAAAATGCTGCAAGTTCTTCCACACGTGACTATTATTGTCAAATTAATAGATCAAACCAGACCTAAAAGTCTTTTTTTCATGTAAGCAAGTGGGAGTAATAATTTTATTTAAGTGGGAGATAATTTTAAAACTACATATAGTGGCAAGTGGATTTTGTAAGTACTGGAGTATCCCCTAGTGGACTGGTAAGGAACAGGTTTTTGTGCTTATTAAGTTCAACTTTGTTAAGTCTCAGATCTTAACAGATTCACTAACAATACTAACCCAAAAAGTATGTATTTTCCAATCTTCTTTAATAATATCCTGATGATATAATTTAAAATAAGGGAAGTCATTACGGAAATTACTCAAACTACCTCACTGATCTAAATGTCAACAATGAAATTATGAATATTAAGGAGAGTGCTTCCTAAAGAGCCAGGAGCTGCCAAAAATGAATTTGAGAAACTATGAAAAGGGCCTGAAAATGATTCTTTTACATATCATGTATTTCTTTTCTTTTCTTTTTTTTATTTATTTTGAAAGAGAGCACATGCACACACAAGCAGAAGAGAGGCAGACAGAGGGAGGGAGAATCCCAAGCAGGTCCCACAATGTCAGCGCAGCCCGAACCCACAAACTGTGCGATCATGACCTGAGCCGAAACCAGGAGTTGAACACTTAACTGAGCCACCCAGATGCCCCAACATACCATATAATTTCTGACAACATGCGGAATATGAAGAATGACTAAAAAACCATTTTTAAGGCATCAACACCCTATACACAAATGAAAACAAAATAATGACTATTTCATGTTTTGCAATCAAGCAAAATCTACTGAATACAAAGTATACAAAATCTTCTCAATCATACTTGAACACATTGAAAACAATGCTACCCTGTTTCTTCCATCCACACCATCTGAACAGAACACCTTCTGTTCCCCCTATCTAAAACACTCTTCGCAATCCTATCCACTGACCCATTTAATTCCTACCCATCCTTCAAATCTCAACTAAATCAACACTAACTTCCCCAACTAGGTACAATTCTATTCTGCTTCTAATGGCATTATGTACCTCAATTTTTACTGATTTATTTAAGAAATGTCTGCTCATTTTATCACCGGGTTATTTACAGAGTTCTATGATCTTACCCGGTTATTGTGACAAATAAGTGATACTTGTATAAACCACCTTTTAATAATACCAGCCACCATGTAAATGCTATTAGTGGCCCCATTAAACTGGTCTGAGATAGTGCTTCTGCCATCTAAGATTATTCTTCAGTTTTGTTTCGTTGTTAAAAATCCCTTTATTATCAGCATTAACACAGTACTAGAGTAGTTCTACTTTATTGTCAAATTCTTTGATATCCCTCTCTTCAAGCGGTAGAGCTTAATTCCCTACCCTGTGAGTAGAATTAGCAACTTGCTTCTCACAAAAAGAATAAGGTGGAAGAAAACTTGTGTGACTTAGGGATTAGGTCCTAAAAGGTACTGTGGCATTCTGTTCACTCTCTCTCTAGAATTATTTGCTCTGGGGGAAGCCAGCTGCCATATTGTGAGGGTACTCAAACAGTGCTATCAGAGCGATCCATGGGACAAGGAACTGAGACCTCCCACTGGCAACCATCCTGAAAACAGATCTTCCATCCCCAGACAAGCCTTCAGATGACTGCAGCTCCAGTTGGCAGGTTCAGTGGAACCTCCCAAGACACCCTGAGCCACAATCACTGAGATAAGAAACTTCCGGATTTCATTTTTTTTTTCATGTTTATTTATTTTTGAGAGCGAGAGAGCACGCGCGCACACACACGGAGGAGGGGCAGAGAGAGAAAGAGGGAGAGAATCTCAAGCAGACTCCGTACTGCCAGTGCAGAGCCCGAGATGGAGCTCAAACTCATGGACCATGAGATCATGACCTAGCTGAAATCAGTCAAAGGCTTAACCGACTGACCCACCCAGGCACCCTGAAACTTCCAGATTTCTTACACTGAGAAATCATGTGAGATTATAAATACCGGTTATTTTAAGCTGTTAAACTTCAGGGTAACTAGTTACTCACCAATAAATATATTGTATTTAATATGTTTAAAGAAAAAAGAGAGGGGCACCTGGGTGGCTCAGTGGGTTAGCACCTGACTCTTGATTTTGGATAAGGTCGTGGTCTTACAGTCTGTGGCATCGAGCCCCTCTCACAGTACAGACCCTGTCTGGGATTCCCTCTCTCTGCCCCTCCCCCTCATGCTCATTCTCATTCTCTCTCAAAATAAACTCTAAAAAAAAAGAAAAAAAAGGGAATAATGATAGTAAAGGAAAAAAAGGGAATAATGATAGTAAAGGAAACAGATACTACTAAAAAAGACCAACAACAACAAAATAAATCCAATTCAAAAATGGGCAAGGGATTTGAATAGACATTTCTCCAAACTGGATGTACCAATGGCCAACAAGCACATGCAGAGATGCTCAACATCGCTAGTCATCAGGGAAATGGAAATCAATCCCACAATCAGATACCACCTCCCACCCACCAAGCTACCATCAAAAAAACAAAAAATAAGTGTTAATGAGGATGTGGTAAAATTGGAATCCTTGTGCACTAATGGTAGGAATGTAAAATGGTGCAACCACTATAGAAAAAAGTATGGCAGTTCCTCAAAAGATTAAAAGAGAATTGCCATATGGGGCGCCTGGGTGGCTTGGTTGGTTAAGCGTCCGACTTCGGCTCAGGTCATGATCTCACGGTCCGTGAGTTCGAGCCCTGCGTCGGGCTCTGTGCTGACGGCTCAGAGCCTGGAGCCTGCTTCCGATTCTGTGTCTCCCTCTCTCTCTGACCCTCCCCCATTCATGCTCTGTCTCTCTCTGTCTCAAAAATAAATAAACGTTAAAAAAAAAAATTTACAAAAAAAAGAGAATTGCCATATGACCCAATAATTCCACTTCTGGATATATACCCCAAAGAAATTAAAGCAGGGCTCAAAGAGATATCTGTGTAACGTTAAGTTCATAGCAACATTATTCACAATAGTCAAAATGTGCAAGTAACCCAAATGGTCCATTGACAGATGAGTAAATAAAATGTGGTACACACATACAATGAAATATCATTCAGCCTTAAAAAGGAAGGAAATTCTGTCATAAGCTACAACATAGATGAACCTTGAGGTCATCATGTTAAATGGAATAAGCCAATCATAAATAGACAAATACTGTACTTAGTGTCGTCAAATTCATAGAGACAGAAAGTAGAATGATGGTTGCCAGGGGAAGGGGAAATGGGGAACTAGTTTGTTTAATAGGTACAGGGTTTCAATTTTACAAGATGAAAAGAGTTCTGGGGATGGATGGTGGTGATGGATATACAATGTGAATACACTAATGCCACTCAAGTATATATTTTTATTTATTTTTAATGTTTATTTTTGAGAGAGAGAGAAAGAGAGAGACAGAGAGAGAGACAGAGAGAGAGAGAGAGAGACAGAGAGAGAGAGAGAGAGAGAGAGAGAGAGAGGGAAAGAGCATAGAAGCAGGGTAGGGGTAGAGAGAAAGAGAAACACACAGAATCCAAAGCAGGCTCCATTCTCCAAGCTGTCATCACAGAGCCTGATGCAGGGCTCGAACTCACAAACCAAGAGATCATGACCTGAGCCAAAGTCGGACACTTAACTGAGTCACCCAGGCACCCCTCAACCGTATATTTTTAAATGGTTAAAATAGTAAATTTTATATTCTGTGTATTTCACAATTTTTTTTAAAAAAGACCAGACATTTTAAAGAGAATCAAATGGAACATGCAGAAATGAAAAATATAGCAACTGAAATCAGAAGTTAAATTGATAAACAGCAGATTAGACCAGCTAAAGACCACACTAAAGAAACACACAAAATGTAGCACAGTCATACAGCAAATGAAAACACGGAACAGCAGTTAAGCAACATGAGGACAGAACAAAAGGTCCAACATATGTCTAAACAATGTTCAAGAAAAGAGCAGAGAAAATGGGAAAGAGGCAATATTTGAAGATGCAATTGTTGAGACTTTTCCAGAACTGAAGTTTCAGGAAGCACAAATAATCACTACTGGATAAACAGGAAGAAATCTACACCTAGATACTTTGTAGTGAAAATGCAGAGTACTAAAGACAAAAAGATTGGTAAAACCGGTACATAGAAATGACAGACCGTGTCCAAGAAGGATAATTACACTGACAACTAACTTCTCAATAGCAATAATGAAACCCAGAGGATAATAAAATAATGTACTGAAAAGGCTGAACACTAAATCGGATAGACCTCACAGCTGTGCAATTTAGCCTACTATGACTTTAAGGGCCCCTATGCGCTCACGAAAAGAGAATAAACTCTCATCATGTTATAATGAACTCTCAACTGCAATGGGGTTATGTCCCAATAAACCCACAGTTAAGTAGAAATATTGTAAAATAAAAATGCACTTAATGCACTTAACCTACTGAACATCGTAGCTTAGCCTAGCCTACCTTAAAGGTGCTCAGAACACTTACTTTACTTTAGCTACAGTTAGAAAAAATCATCAAACACAAAGCCTATTTTATAATAAAGTACTGAATAACTCATGTAATTCATTGAATAACATACTGAAAGTGAAAAACAGATTGGTTGTATGGGTACAGATGGCTGTGTGTGTATCAACTGCTTACCCTTGTGCCATATCGCTGATAGAACCCTGTGGCTCACTGCCACTGCCCAGCATCACAAGAGTATCATATTGTGTATCGAATTCAAAATTCACAGTATGGTTTCTATTGAATGGTATCGCTTTTGCACCATGGTGAAGTTGAAAAATTCTAAGTCAAACCATCATAAGTCAGAGACCATCTGTAATTCTTCACCTGATGTGCATATCCAAATCCCAAGGGAGGGTGTTTTTTTCTTCAGAATATACCTATTTGGTTCAGTAGCAACATTTTTTTTAATGTTCTAGAGATGATTTTGATGCACACTCTGGTTAAGGAGAGAAGGAGAGGTGGAGGGAGAGAAGGAGAGGAAGGAAATATGATAAAACAAATGAGGCAAAGTATTAACAATGGGGGAATCTGGGCAAAGAGCAAATGAGATTCTTAATGTTTTTCTTGCAACTGTTCTATAATCTTGAAACTTTCAAAATAAAAGATATTTTATTTTTAATTATTTTTTTAGAGTTTATTTTGAGAGAGACAGAGACAGTGTGAGTAGGGGAGGGGCAGAGAGGGAGAGAGAGAGAATTCCAAGCTGGCTCTGTCCTGTCAGCACAGAGCCCGATGCAGGGTTCGAACTCACGAAATCATGAGAAAGCCCTGAGCCAAAACCAAGAGTCAGACGCTTAACCGACTGAGCCACGCAGGTGCCACTTTTAAATTATTTTTAAAGTAAACTCTACACCCACTAACATGGGGCTTGAGTTCACAACCCTGATATCAAGAGTCACATGCTCTACCGAGCCAGCAAGGCACCTCTAAAAATTATTTTTAAACACAAACACACACACACACACACACACACACACACACACACACACCAGAATTACACAATTCTGTTTTAAAATGCCATTATACTGGGGATGCGTGGGTGGCTCAGTCAGTTAGGTGCCCAACTCCTGATTTCGACTCAGATCATGATCTCAAAGTTCATGGGATCAAGCCCTGTGTTGGGTTCTGCACTGACAGTACAGAGCCTGCTTAGGAATCTCTCTTTCCCTCTTTCTCTCTGTCCCTCCTCTGCTCTTACATGTGTGTGTGTGCGTGGGTGTGACAGAGAGACAGAGACGCGCTCTCTCAAAATAAGTAAACATTAAAAATAAAAATAAAATCCACTCTCTTTCTAAACACTGATTCTAAAAATTCTAATTAGATAAAATGCCCATAAATTAATTCAAGTTGTCCATTACCTGGAAGTATTCATGATAAAAGAATAGATGTTAGATGTGGTCAGTTACTAAAACACAAAACTGTCAGCTAATTCATGACAACCTCACCAGAAGGTATGGAAAACATTCATAAAGGTTCTATGTCCCGCACCTCCTTCTTGATTTTGTTCTTTCAATATTCTTAGGGCTTTTTTTAAAGTTTTTATTTTAATTTCACTTAGTTAACATACAGTATTATATTAGTTTCATGTGTATAATACGGTAATTTCATAGTTTAATACATTACCTGGTGCTCATCACCCAGTATTCTTAGTTAAAATATTCATAGCTCTTAAAATAAATCAGGAAAAGTTCCGCGGGCAATTTTAGAGATAAATTTAAAATTCCATTTTCCAAAACTTAATGCTCTAACCTTTAAACTTCTAAACGTCTAAAACTTCCTCTTCTTTCCTAACCTTCCTACACAATCTCACATCAAACCAATAAAAAGAGAAACACAAACTTCACCTTCTCTTTTTCCCCTTTAAACTTCTCCAATCTCTTTATATCTTGAAGAGCAGAAAAAGAAATACTAATAATTTTTTAGTCATCAAGCATAAGACATAATGGCAGAAACTTTATATATATTATCTTATTTAATTCTCAAATTACCCTATACAGCAGGTATTATCCTCATTTTATAATGAGGAAATAAAATAAGCTCAATCACAGTTAAACCGGAATTCTTTTTTTCTTAATGTTTATTATTTATTTTTGAGAGAGAGAAAGAGACAAGAGTGCAAGCGGGGGAGGAGCAGAGAGAGAGAGGGAGACACAGAATCTGAAGCAGGCTCCAGGCTCTGAGCTGTCAGCATGGAGCCTGACTCAGGGCTTGAATTCACATACTGTGAGATCATGACCTGAGCCGAAGTTGGACACTTAACCGACTAAGCCACCCAGGTGCCCCGAAACCGGAATTCTAACCCAAATCTGCCTAAGTTCCAAAACCGTGTCCTTCTCCATCACAGTGCATTCTGGAGTCCCATCTGTACCATTTTCAGTTCTCCGCTCAGCATAACGTAGTTCCATACAGTACAGAACCTTAGCACACTGCCCGACACCAAGATCCAGTTTCACAAAAACAGAACCTTAGAGAGAAGTTTCTCAGTCACAAATTCAGAGTTTTTTTCCCTTTCCTACAGACCCCAAACTCACTTTTAGTTTCACTTGTTCAATCTATATCCAACTTAGACACAACTTAAACTAAAAAATGTCATCTACCTATTGGGTACTTCTGCGTCTACCAGCTTTATATGAGCATGGTGACTCCAGTTATAAATTTATCCAATCCACTGTTGTGTTGAGGAGGGGTGGTCCCATTCCACCCCCAGCTTCGATGATTCACTAGGCAGATTCGGAGGACTCTCTACATTGTCATACTCACTATTAAAGCAAAAGGATACAAAGCAAAAGCAGCAAAAAGAAAAGGCAGATGGGGCAAAGTCTAGAGGAAATCAGACATACCCTTCCAAAAAGTCTTTTCCCAGGGTAGTCACACAGGACACACTTAATTCCTCTAGCAATGAATTAAAACAACATGCGTAAAATGTTGTGTACAAGTAAGCTCATTAGAGATTTGGCAAGGTTTTTCTCGGGAGCTGGTTAGGCAGGTACCCTCTGCCTACCATGTACCAAAATTCCAGATTGCTAGATAGAAAGCAGGTGTTTCACATAAACCACATTGTACAAACAGTTTAGGCACAGTGAGCCACTGTTGTGGGAATGGTGGGAACCCTCCTAAAACCCAAGTTCCCAAATATCAGCCAAGAGCCAACCCCATTAAGCAGGCCATTCTAAGGTAACAGTCTCAAGCCCACTAGGTAACTCTTTTCTGCACAACTGAGATGCTCCCTTTAGAAATAACATTTTGTTTTTAGCAATCTGTATTTGCTATACAAAATGGGTCCCCATTTCTCATCATTTTAATCAAGATTTCCTTTTCTGAGATTTTACATTTTTTCTAACTTATCAGCTACTTATGCCCAAGTTTGAAAAGCCACACGCCATGGTATGCTTAAATCCTATCCTTTGGGAGAATACCTGTGGGGGGAAAAATCCTTTTAAGATTTAAAGACAACAAAAAATAATCTTAGCACAATGGCATATACATCATTTGATGCAATACATATTATTGATCTATACTGCAACAGAATCAATAACTGTTAATATCTTTTAAAAAAGTTTTAAGTAGGCCTCAGTCCCCTAAGATTTCTACGTATTACCAGTTAATACGCACATTTACAAATTAGCTGTTAACATTGTGGGAACGATAGTCTTTTTTAAATCACCACCTAAAAACTAGCAGTAAACCCACTCTTCCTTCTTCTTAAAAGAAATTAAACAACTCATGACATTTAAAAGGAACGAAATATAACCTTGCTGTCCTCCTCCACATTTCATTTTCAAAAGAGTTAATGCTTCAGACTAAGTATGTTCTGTTCAAAGGGTCATGTAAAAAACTGTAATCACAGGAATATTCTACTCCGGCTTAAAAAAAAAGGAAAGGATTTTAAATATATGTAGACAAATTTGTACTTATTTGGTTATGTCAGCAAATTGAACAATGCTGGACTCTAAGTGAATTAGTGATTGATCTTTACCCTGCAATAATTGCTGAAATGTCTTCTACTTGTTTCCCTACAATCTCTTCTATTAATGTACGTCCTGTCCTTAAATAAAAATATGTGCTCAGCAGAATGAAGAATACAGAAGCCTCCAAGGAACTTAACTGAAGAAACAGGAAAAAACAATAAAAATTGTACGACAAAAGTGTGGATGTTAAATAGAGAAGTAAATACAAAAGTCCTAAAAAGAGGGCCCAAAAAACCCTTTCTCCTTTAAGATTTATAAGGTTCAAAATATACACAGTTGACCCTTGAACCGCATGGGACTGAACTGCATAGATGCACTTATATGTTGATTCTTTCCAATAAATACAGAACAGTACTATAAATATATTTTCCTTAATTTTTTGAGTATAGTTGGAGCACAATGTTAGTCTCAGTTGCACAACACAGTGATTTTACAAGTCTACACATTATGCTGCGCTCACAAGTGCAGCTACCACTTGTCACCATGTAATGCTATTACAATATCACTGACTATATTCTCTATGCTGTGCCTTCTATTCCAGCAATTATTCATTCCATAGCTGAGAGCAGTACCTCCCACTCCCCCTCACCCATTCTGACAATCCTCCCATCTCCCCTCCGTTCTGGCAACCATGAGATTGTTCTCTGTATTTATAGGTTTGATTCTGCTTCTTGTCTGTTCATTTCTTTTGGTTTTTAGATTCCACATTGAGTCAAATAATATGATATTTATTTTTCTCAGTCTGACTTATTTCACTTAGCACAACACCCTCTAGGTCCACCAGTGTTATCTCAAATCAGTAAGGCTTCCGGTCAACAGTAGGCTATTAGAAGTTAAGTTTTGGGGAAGTCAAAAGTTATACATGGATTTTCAACTGTAGGGCGATTGGTACCCCTAACCCCCACATTGTTCAAGGGTCAAACGTAAAGTGAAGAAAGTAACAAAAAATTGCATGTAAGCTTTGTATACGTTTTGGTTAAGAATATAAACTATATGCATAAAAGAGGGTTTAAAAGGATATACACCAAAACTTTAATGATTCTCCAAAGAGGAAGGTGGCTTTTGGGGTTTGTTTTTTTTACTTTTTTAATGTTCTTTTTTTTACCTGTAATGAAATATATGCTTTGTAATAACAAAAAATTATTTTTCCTTTCCCTTTGAAGAAATAAAGGAAGGAGTACTAAATATACAGCTTTTTTTCCTTTTTTCTAGTTTAAAAGATGAAGGAAGGGATTTATTTTTAAATTTTTTTTTTTTCAACATTTTTTATTTATTTTTGGGACAGAGAGAGACAGAGCATGAACGGGGGAGGGGCAGAGAGAGAGGGAGACACAGAAGAGGAAACAGGCTCCAGGCTCCGGGCCATCAGCCCAGAGCCCGACGCGGGGCTCGAACTCACGGACCTCGAGATCGTGACCTGGCTGAAGTCGGACGCTTAACCGACTGCGCCACCCAGGCGCCCCGGAAGGGATTTATTTTTAATAAACATGCTATACTTGGACAAATAATAATATAAAATACAAACATATTACACTTGGTCAGTCTCCTGTGGCTTTGTAAGCTGTTCCTTAAAAGTCAGTCAAAAATAAATAAAGCTAAATATTCCAGGAAAGATCTTCAAGTGAGAAACCAGTTTTGTCACACTATTATCCTATTAGTAGAGATCACGCAGCTTCTCACTGAGGTCCTTAAGGTAACTTTTAGATCATTCTTCATTTGTTATTTTCCCAAAGATCATCCTCTTCAAAGTAAAGTTTGTTTTTTTTTAATGTTCATTGCAAATAACAAAAAACTACACTTACACTGTTTTTAGAAAGCTATACACAGAAGCCCATGCATTAAAGGAAGCATCTTGGTATACTAGAAAGCACAGTGGGTTAGTCTTAAGTTACATTCCAGGTCGGGTCATACCACTTATTATACATGATTTAATTATTATCAATTTGAAATAAGAGGATCCTTTTACGGTAGGTTGTGTTAACATCTCTCTACAAAATACATGCTCACTGTAAAAAAGAAATTCAAATAATATAGACAGTGTGTAGTGTTAAAAGCACAAGTTCCCTTTACATTTCCACTCATACCACCCACCAAGGAGCCTGAGAAAACATTAATAGGATGCTTTTAATAGGCCAGCTAATTGACCTGTTTCACTCACAGCTGTCTGGACCAAGATGAATCTCCTCTGAATTGAACAGACTCTGAACATCACTCAGAGATTCTAGAATTTGAACTCAACACAGTTACTAGAAAGAAATTTGGGCTAAGGGTGGGCACAGGGGATTGGGGGGGGGGGGGAATAGTGTGTTACACAGAACACAGAATTAATATATAGCAAAACAGTAGAGCCAACCATGGTAGTCATTACTGCTCTCCATCAAATATTTCTAGCTGCCTTTCTAGGCGCATGGCAAAACTGCACCTTTCCCATCCCCTTGTCATGATTTGAGGCCATACAACTTGCTTTGGCCAATAAAAAATAAGCAGAAGTGATGTATGTCTCTTCCAACTTTTAAAGTTTCCACTAGTACTTGATTTCTCACTCCCTTTCCCCCTGCAATGGCCATCTGCCAACATTATATAGTCGAAGACTATCAGTTTTGGGTTCCTGATGACAAAAGATGGGCACAGCCCCTCTCGCACCTCCTCCCAAGCCCCTCCAACATACACACAAATGATCCACTCTGAACATGTAGTGTGAGTGACAAACCTTTAATGTGTTATTCCACTGAGATGGGGAGGGGGCTATTGTTACCAACCCATAACCTACTCTACCCTAACCAGACAGACCAACTGACCGTGAAGTTAATGTAAAAAAAATAGGCAAGCAAGAATAGCCAGGAATATTCTGAAAATAAAGAATAATGAAGAACTAGCCCTACTAGAGAGCAGCAACAATAAACTAATACAACAACTATAACGTTAATTAAACATTAAACACTGTTCTAAACACTTTATATAAATAAACTCACTGAATCTTCCTAACAACTTTATTTGATAGGTGTTATCATCTCCAATTTACAAATGAGGACACTAAATTACAGACATTTTAAGCAACTTGGCAAAGGTCATACGGCTGAGAAAGTGGTACAGAAAAGATTTCAAAGCAAGGCAGTTTAGCACAAGTCCATATTCTTAACCATCATGCTATCCTGCACATTATAAAAAGTACCAAAATTAAAACAGCATGATACCAGTGCATACTTAGGCAAATCAGCAGAACAAAAAACTCAAATAGAATTAAACATACACAAGATTTTAGTATACAAAAAGGTGAATAAAAGAGATTTATTCAACAAATAGTTATTTGAAATCCCTATATCCTTTCTTGTCATCAAGTCCAATTTAGGGCATTTATCCTATACTACATATATGTTTGAATACGAATGAAACGTTTGAAATGAAACATAAGGTTTTTCACTGTTTGAAAACAACCTAATTATAGAATTCATCCCTACAATGAAATGCTATGCATTTTATGCTCTGTCTCAAAAATAAATAAACGTTAAAAAAAAATTAAAAAAAAAAAAAAAAGCGGGCTCTGTGCTGACAGCTCAGAGCCTGGAGCCTGTTTCAGATTCTGTGTCTCCCTCTCTCTGACCCTCCCCCATTCATGCTCTGTCTCTGTCTCAAAAATAAATAAACGTTAAAAAAAAAATTTTTGGGGGGCGCCTGGGTGGCTCAGTCGGTTGAGCGTCCGACTTCAGCTCAGGTCACGATCTTGCGTTCGGTGGAACGTTCGAGCCCCGAGTCGGGCTCTGGGCTGACGGCTCAGAGCCTGGAGCCTGCTTCCGATTCTGTGTCTCCCTCTCTCTCTGCCCCTCCCCCGTTCATGCTCTGTCTCTCTCTGTCCCAAAAATAAATAAACGTTTAAAAAAATTTAAAAAAAAATTTTTTTTTTTAAAAAGAAATGCTATGCATTAAAAAAAAAAAAAAAAAATGGGGCGCCTGGGTCGCTCAGTCGGTTAAGCATCTGACTTCGGCTCAGGTCATGATCTCACGGTCTGAGAGTTTAAGCCCTGCGTCGGGCTCTGTGCTGACAGATCAGAGCCTGGAGCCTGCTTCGGATTCTGTATCTCCCTCTCTCTCTCTCTCTGCTTCTGCCCTGCTCATGCTCTGTCCCTCTCTGTCTCAAAAAAAATAAAATAAATAAAATTTAAAAAAAATAAATAAAATTTTTAAAAAGGCAAGTTCTTTATTTACTAACATGAGGAATTTCCAAGCTAAATTAAGTGAAAAGGGCAAGGTGAAAAAACAGTGCATATAATATGCTTCGATGGGTCTTAAAAAAAAAAAAAAAAACAGGACTGGGGAGATATATAGCGCATGCACGCACGCACACACACACTCTATGTATCTCTTAAGTAGACACAAGAAACTGGTGAATGGATTGCCAAAATCTGAGTGGCCAGGGGAAAGGAAGTGGCAGAAACACTTCTGTACCATATGAATTTTAAACTGTGTAAAGTTACTGACCATTCAATAAATAGACAAATGATTTAAATTTTAAGAGAGAAAGACTGAGCCATTTAGCAACAGGGATATATACCAAAAGAATATACTGACTTTTCATGATAAAGAGAAGCTGAACAGCCATGATGTTCCATATACAAGCTAAAACTGAGAAAGCCAGCTGGAAGAAAGGAAAACCGAACAGATGTACACAGCAAAAAAAGATGCCAAAACCTTGCAGCCTCTGAAAGAGAAAGACGGAGCATGCAGTCTTAATTTCTAATTGCTTACCAGCTCCAGTTTCCCTAAGGCCCCGCTGTACGATGATTCCTATCTATGGAGTGTCATGATCACCAGCATACACACATACAACGCTCCTTTCCACCACCTTATGGAGTTAGCTCCATCGGTTCGCCATTTCTTTTTTTCTTACAGCACCTTCAGCTAGCTTTTCTATCTACATAGTAGATCAACAGGAAAGTACTTTAGTACTTTAGTACTAAAAAAGTACTTTAGTACATTTCCAAGTGCCTTTGTGAAAGAGGAAAGATTATGATTTACCTAAGTGCTAGAAATATCCAATCAGAAAAAAAAAAGTCCAGTCAGAATGTAAGTAATAATTGTATCAAAACAGAATAAAACTACACATTATGCTTATCTATATATCCAGAAGCAATGAAATCTGGTAATTGAAGCTAGGCACAGAACAAGCATAAATACAATATATTTAAATACTAAATATATTTAGAACTTTTGAAACTTAAATATATTAACCAATAAAAATGTTCTCTATTTTTTTTTAAGTTGCTTTTTTTCTATCACTTTTTTCTATCGCTCTGTTACTTATCAATCACTTTTTGAACACTTTTATCATCCACTATACACTCTCTGGGAATTTTACATGTAATAATTAATTTTCACAACTCTTTAAGGTATGTACCGTTAGCATGACTATCTCACAGATGAAGAAACACACAGAAAAGAAGTAACTTGCCCAGAAATACTTAATTTCTAAGGTCTCTTACAGTTCTAAGTTTTTCATACCTATGTCAAGATACTAAAATCACAAATTTAATCTAGGCTCTAAACCCACATAGTTTAACACCAGAATCCTATGCTATTAACTGCATACTTATAAATGGTTGCAGCTCTGACAGATGTTTAAAATTGAAAACACTCAACTAGAAAACCCAAATGCTTCAAGAATTCCAAGTATAAAAAAACTGTTTACGTCAAGATGAGAGAGCAAACACAATCTCATTCTTGGTAGATCAATATCTCATATAACTTTAACATATTTATTTTAAGTAATCTCTACACCCAATGTGGGGCTCAAACTCATAACTCTGAGACCAAGAGTCACATGCTCTTCCAACTGAGCCAGCCAGGTACCCTTCTTAAATATAAACTTTTTAAAGAAATGTTTTCCTGCTAATAGTAATTATCTAGCTTTCTTTTGTTATTATTTCTTTCAAAATCAATTCCAAAAAATACCTGAGAAATAAAAACAGTAGATAAAGGTTAGTCACAAAATGAGCAAAATAGTAATATTTATTAATATTTATTAAAGTGAATTATACTTATTATATTTTCTTTTTCTTTTTCTTTTTATTACATTATCATGAGGGCTTTAGGAAGACAGTGGAGCACGAGTACAGGGTATCTCCTGCTAGGTGCAACAGAGAATCGGGAAAACCATAAAACTTAACCCAAGCTCTGCTTCCTACTAGCTCTGTGGTCTTAAAGGAGACTTAACCTCTCTAACTCAACTAAATATCATCTTCATCATAGCTAAAACTATTAAGTATGTATAGCTCTCAGGGGTTTTTTTCCGTGCATTGCATACTTATTTTTTATTGTTTTTCAATTCCAGTATACATAATTCCAGCTAACATACAGTGTTAGTTATATAACTTTCAGATGTACAATATAGTGATTCCACAACTCTACACATTACTCAGGGCCCATCATGATAAGTGTACTCATTAATCCCCATCACTCAATTCACCATCCCCCCTACCAATGCCCCTCTGGTAACCATCAGTTTGTTCTCTATAGTTAAGAGTCTGTTTCTTGATTTGTCTTTTTTTTCCCCCCTCTGTTCATTTGTTAATCTTAAAGTCCACTTATGTGTGACATCATATGCTATTTGTCTTTGTCTGACTTATTTCACTTAGCATAATACTCTCTAGCTCCATCTCTGTGGTTGCAAATGGCAAGACTTCATTTCTTTTTTATGGCTGAATAATATTCCATCCTGTGTGTGTGTGTGTGCAAACACAACCCACACCTTTTTTATCCATTCATCTATTGATGGACACTTGGGCTGCTTCCATAATTTGGCTATTGTAAATAATGCTTCAATAAGCATAGGGGTGTGTATATTCCTTTGAATTAGTGCTTTTGTATTCTTTGGGTAAATACCTGGTAATGCAATTACTGGATCATTGGGTAGTTCTAGTTTTACCTTTTTGAGGAACTTCCATGCAGTTTTCCACAGTAGCTACACCAGTTTGTATTCCCACAATTAGTGCATGAGAATTTTTTTTTTCTCCACATCTTCACTAACACTTGTTTCTTGTGTTTTTGATTTTAGCCACTCTGACAGTGTGAGGTGATATCTAATTGTGGTCTTGATTTGTATCTCCCTGATGAGTGATGTTGAGCATCTTTTCACGTGTCTGTTGGCCATCTGGATGTCTCTGGAGAAATGTCTGTTCATGTCTTCTGCCCATTTTTAATTGGATTATTTATTTTTTTCTCAGGGTTGTTTGAGGATTAAGTGAGACAGCAGAATACAGTGTCTGGCACACAAGCACCTGATTCTCTCCCAATGCTACTATGCTAGTATTAAGGCAAAATGGTTAAGAGCGTAACTTTTCGGGTTAGACATGCCTTATTTTGAGACCCGTTTTCATCATTTACTGGATTAAGATTAAATGAGATTCTTACAGCAGAGTTTGGCATACAAATGCTAAATATTATATAAATAATAATACCAAAAGCAAAAACTAAGTGCCAACAAAAGATAACTAGAAATTAAACCTAGAAAAATAAGTTAGACCTGAATCTTTCTGTGCTCTACTGCTAAACTATGTGTCCACAATCAACTTGTTTCATCTCTCAAAGCATAGTTTACCCACCTGTAAACCAAGTGTATTAGAATACAGGATTTCTAAGGTCTCTCCCAGTTCTAAATTTTTTTTTTTAAGTTTATTTATTTTTGACAGAGAGACAGAGAGAGAGAGAGAGAGAGAGAGAGAGAGAGCTTGAGTGGGGGAGGGGCAGAGAGAGAGGGAGACACAGAATCCGAAGCAGGCTCCAGGCTCTGAGCTGTCAGCACAGAGCCCGACGCAGGGCCCAAACTCATGGACCATGACATCATGACCTGAGCCGAAGCCAGATGCTCAACCTACTGAGCCACCCAGGCGCCCAGGTCTCTCCCAGTACTAAATTTTCATACCTATGTCTGTCTGGCTACCAAAATCATAAATTTTATCTTGTAACAACCAACACCCTCATACATATACACACACTCTCACGGAAAAGAAAAACATATCAGCAGGAGATTGAGAAATTGAGATTCAGAGAAATGGCCAAAAATGGCAAGTTCTACAACTCCAGTTGAAGATTGACTTTTTTATCATTTTGCGAGAGAGAGAGGGAAAGAAAGTGAGAGAGAGATCATGAGCGGGGTAGGGCAGAAAGAGAGGGGGAGAGAGAGAATCCCAAACAGGCTCTGCATTGTCAGCACAGAGACTGCCTCAAGGCTCGAACTCACAAACTCACAGGATCATGACCTGAGCCAAAGCCAGGAGTCAGAGAGACACTTAACCAACTGAGCCACCCAGGTGTCCCCCAATTGAAGATTTTAACAAGAAACATGTTCATGCCAAATACTTTAAAAATATTTATTTATTTTTTTAACGTTTTATTTATTTTTGAGACAGAGAGAGACAGAGCATGAACGGGGGAGGGGCAGAGAGAGAGGGAGACACAGAATCGGAAGCAGGCTCCAGGCTCCGAGCCATCAGCCCAGAGCCTGACGCAGGGCTCGAACTCACGGACCGCGAGATCGTGACCCGAGCCGAAGTCGGATGCCCAACCAACTGAGCCACCCAGGCGCCCCTAAAAATATTTTTAAAAGGAATGCCTAACAATAATGGAAAACAGCACTTAATTTAAAATTACTACCAAAAAAACCATAAAAATATTTATCAGGAGTCTTGAGTACCTATCTAGCTCACAATGCCTCTCCTAAAAAGTCCTTCTCACACAATGGTATGCCCCGAACAGCCAAACACATTCTAGGTCACTGGTTCTCAACCAGGGGTAATTCTACCCCCAAGAAGAAACTGGCACTATCTACAGACATTTTTTGGTTGTCACAACTAGTTAGTTTTTTGGTTGTCACCATTTAGTTAGCAGGAGCAAGAAATGCCCCTAAACATCCTACAAGGCACATACCAGCCCCACAACAAAAAAACATCCAGCCTAAAATGTCAATATTATGGAGCGTGAGAAACCCTGTTATAGGTGATCTGAGCATCAATCACAATGACTGTCCTGAGAATTTGGAACTAAGAAATGAAAGTTTACTATAAACCATTCTCTTGATCAGAAAAGACATTAAAAAATGGGAAGTATGATATGAATTGAATGTCTGAGAGAAGAATCACGTGAGCAAACAGCCAAAACAAAAGACAAAAAATAAATATTTCCTGAGTTTCTAGCAACCTTCCCTGTCTTTTGTCTAGGCCAGCCTAGCTGCATTCCTGTCCTTGAGCCTCCACTATCCCCATAAATATTTTCTATAGATTACATAATCTGGAGTCTCTAATTACTTTTAACCAAGAGTCCTACTCATACAGATCACTCACAGAAAACTGCTAATGTAAAAGATTCAACTACAGTAATGTAATAGTTCAACACTATTAAATCTGAAATAAATTAGTAAATAAATCAGAAATTCAGTGAAATTTTATAATAAAAATGGTGAGGTATAGAAAAAAGATCAATGAATGCTAATATGTAAATATAAGGACATCAGAGGAAATAGAGAAGACAAATAATGTGAAAGCCAGGAAAATAGTCAAAACTTCCTAAACTAGCAAGAAAACCAAAATCCAAAGATATAAGTGGTACATTATGAAAAAATTCAGAAATAATCCTTTAAGACAGACTTCTTAAAGACCTATCAAGTTCTTTAGCTTTAAGAAGAAGAATTTTATACAAATCAATAGTACAAAAAATTCTATTAAAAAATGGGCAGGGAGCACATGTGTGGCTGGGATGGTTAAGCATCCAACTCCTGATTTCAGCTTGGGTCATGATCTCGTGGTTAGGGAGTTTGAGCCCCACGTTGGGCTCTGCTCTGACAGCACAAAGCCTGCTTGGGATTGTCTCTCCCTCTCTCTGTACCCCCCCATCAAAATTTAAAAAAACTTTACGGGGCGCCCGGGTGGCTCAGTTGGTTAAGTGTCCGACCCTCGGTTTCGGCTGAGGTCATGATTTCACGGTTTTGGGAGATTGAGCCCTGCTTCCGGCTCTGTGCTGACGGTGCAGAGGCTGCTTGGGATTCTTTCTTTCTTTCCCTCTCTCGCGCTCGCTCGCTCTCTCTCTCTCTCTCCCTCCCCCCCACCTCTACCCTTCCCCTGCTCACGCTGTCTCTCTCTCAAAATAAATAAATAAACTTAAAAAATATTTTTAAACTTAAAAAAAATTTTTAAGAGAATAAAAATGTTGGTAGAAAGATACTAATGTAAAAATTGTAACTGCCTCCCTAGAAGAGAATTAAAGGAAAAATTACTGGGGTGCCTGAGTGGCTAAGTCAGTTGAGCGTCCGACTCTTGATTTTGGCTCAGGTCATAATCCCAGGGTCGTGAGAACAAGCCTCACCTTGGGCTCCACAATGGAAAATTAAATTGGTTCCAACCATCAGTGAATGAATGAATGAATATTTCACATAGGTTCAATTTGGTAATAGAAAGGGAAAAAATACCAAAAGAAAAAAGGAAATCTTTGATAATCTTGTAAACAAATATTCCTCAATAAAAAAAAATGGTTAATATCCAAATGAAATGTTAATAGATATATCTGAAGCATGAAACACAATAGAGCTGTTGAAAAGAATGAGAAAGCGGTGCCTGGGTGGTTCAGTCGATTAAGTGCCCGACTCTTGATTTCAGCTCAGGCCACGATCTCACAGTTCGGGAGTTCGAGCCTCACCATTGGGTTCTGCACCGACAGCAAACACAGAGTCTGCTTGGGACTCTCTATCCCTCTTCTCTGTCTGCCCCTCCTCTGCTCACTCTCTCTCTCTGTCTCAAAATAAATAAATAAATAAACAAACAAACAAACTTAAAAAAATTTTAAAAACCATTTAAAAAAACAGAAAAGAATGAGAAATCTATACATTTGGTATAGAAGGGTCTTCCAGATACACTAAGTACAAAAAACAAATTTGGGAGAAAAAAATTCACATAGTACAATGCTATTTATAATAACAAGAGAACTATTAATACATATACTCATATATATGTAAATATATAGAAAGTTCTGGGAAAATACACATCAAACCATAAACATTAGTTACCTCCAACAAGGGAATATAGGATCATGGGCAGGAATATCAAAGGGGACTTTCACGTCTTGTCTATATGCTTCTGTACTGACTTTTTTTTTTTTTTTTTACATTGAGATATCTCTTCATAAATTTTTATACAATTAAAAAATACAAATTTCAAAATTAATAAAAGAAAGCTTGTGTGTTTTGTTATACACATACAAAAGCCTTCATGTATCCTTTCTTTCCTATAAGAAACAGATGGGTGATACTAACTGTGCCTGTTAGTACTGCTAGTTTTAGGAAAACGTTGTCTTAGTAATTATCTAGAACCACAAAATGCTAAGTAGCAATCTTTAGTCCTGGCTCAATATTGTTATTTTAATTTGCTGGAATTAGCTTAGAGAGAGGAACATGTTAACAAATTGTGTACATACTGCATAATATATTAAGCCACAGATCATTTTCTTTGACCTTGACCACATCAAGTGAAAGGTTTCTAAACCCTCCCTCTCCTTGGAAAGCAAACCAGGAAATATAAATCGCCTGGGCCTGCTGAGCTTTGTGTTCTGCTGGATCAAAAACCAATACTGGCAGAGTTCACTGTGGAGAAGCCAGCAGTCCCACCACCAGAGACTCAGCACATTCACAACATGAAGCAAAGGGGCGGGGGAGAGCTTAATATAGGTTCCTAGGTTTTTAGCAACCAATATTAAAGTTGGCATAGTATTATATTTAATGTGTATCAACCTATGAATTTGAGTGGAAGTTCAAGCACAAACAATACAGAGAAACTGTTCTAATTAGTGTTATAACCATAAATTTATATACTGAAATCATGCACCCAATCCCAAAAGGCAGCGATTAGTAGCCAAGAGTTATTGTGCAAAATATCACACTTCCATACATGCAGACACACAAAACTAGTTTTATAGTTTTTTGTCATTAGGATGTTCATCAACATCTATTTAAGCAACATCATTCTTTTGGGCAGCAGTTCTAAATAATACCTAACAATTGAGTCATTAACATAGGTAATTACCATAGAATTGAGTAAAGAAACAGAAAGTACTCTGGAGGATTAAATTTTTTTCTTAATTCTGCCATATTACCTACAAAGAAAAAAAAAGTCTCCTTATAAATTGCATATTCCAACTATAAATGAAATATATGACTTTAGGGGCACCTAGGTGGCTCAGTCTGTTGAGCATCCGACTTTGGCTCAGGTCATGATCTCACAGTACGTGACTTCAAGCCCTGCATTGGGCTCTGCGCTAACAAACTCGGAGCCTGGAGTTGCTTCAGATTCTGTGTGTCCCTCTCTCTCTCTGCCCCTTCCCTGCTCACACTCTGTATCTCTCTCAAAAACAAATAATAAATATTAAAAAAAAATTTTAAATATATGACTTTAAGTGGCTATATATATTCCAATACCACAACACTGGAGTACTTCATTTTTAACATTAACATTTTGTAAGATAATACACCCCTAAAATTATTTGTTTACACTCAAACACCCTAGCGTATTAGCTCTTACATATGGATATTCTATATATCTAGGGGTATATCTGGATACAGAGAAAAAAATAGTTACCTACATAGTTTTATCAGTAAAATTATTACTAATTAGACATACTGTCATTTAAAATGTTTTTCATTGACAATGACTGTTATAAAAATATATAAAAGAATGTAGAATAAGAAAAATTATTCCACAATTACTCAAGGACATCTATGTGGCAGAAGAATTAATTCTTACAACCTAGTATCTTAGAACCTAAGAGTCATCTACACAAATATTTATGCAATTGATATACAATATTGTCAGTTGGTAGTTTTTTTAAAGAACTTCTACCAGTATGGTTTAATTAAATCCACTATAAATATCAGAGAGTATATGTGACTAATATTTTATACTCTTCCACATTCATAGAGAAACAGGGCTTAATGCATTCATCCTTTAATAGGCAATCACTGATACCTGTTAAATCTTCTTCATGTCTAAAAAGCCAAGAGAAGAGAGTTGTAATCTATCAGAGGGTGAAAGTATAAAATTATACAAATATATAAGACATGTATTTATTAATATACTTATATGTTAAATTATATAAAATATAAATTTTAAGGATGAAATATTAATAACACTAAGTCTAGAAGTTAGGACAGTAGTTCAACATTGCCATGAGATTCCAAATAGCATGAGTGCCTACTGCTCCCTTTGTTAGACAATATCCAAGTCTCAATCCACAGCCACAGAGTATACAGATCAACTCTTGCCTACCATTCTGAAAACTGCATCACTGGTCTCCAGAGAGATTTAAAAGCCTAAAAATCTCTGTATGCGCGCGCGCGCACACACACACACACACACACACACACAATTTCTTTGGTCTCTAATATTTTTCAATTGGGCAAGTAGGGTTTTATGGGTTTAAATGAAAAAACAGATATTAAGTGCCTAGAACATGCCTGGCACACCTCACTCAATAGATGGCAACTATTTCTTCACCACTTCTTCCAGTAACTGAGGCCTGCCCTAAATCTGTCAGCAAAACCCTAGCCCTACCTCTCTTTTCCCTCACACACTAGGTTCTTTCAAAAGTGCATCTCTTAACAGACCTCTAAACTATGAACTCTCAGAGATTAAAAAAAGTTAAGGCCAAAGCAAAAAGACCTCTCTTCCTGCCACCAAAAGATGGTAAAAGACAGTGGACACCTGCATGTGGACACTCGACTTGGAACAAATGGTCTTTTGAACCAGTTTTAAGTAAAACAGAGTCAATACATTATGTTTTCTGGCTCAACTGACAATCTTTGAATAATGCTGATCCATTACTCTTCTTAATCTCACATTACCCAAAGTGTTCTCACAGTTTTTTTTTTTTTTATGACCTAGATATAATTTATTTTCAGAAGGCAATATAAGACAATTTCATTTTTAAATTTGTTATCCTTAGTTTTGTCTTTTAGTGTCCACTATGATGCTCTGCTCAACTGTTTAAACATTTTTTTTTATTTTTTTTATTTTTTTATTTTTTATTCTCACAGTTCTTAAAGTGTGCCCCTCAACCAGCAGCGTCAGCAACAACTGGAAATTTGTCAGAAATGCAAATTCTTAAACCCCACCTCAGACCTGAATCAGAACCAGTGGGGATGGGACCCAGCAACCTGTGTTTTAACAAACTCTGCAAACTAAAGTTTGTGAACATCTGTTCTATATAATTTGGTGAAGAATCTACAGTGAAACTCCAAATTTACCTATTCCAGAAGAAACCTATTAATATTAATGAGGTTAACATTCTTAAGTATTTTGAAATTTCACGCATATGACAAAAAGCCCATATGACTCACAAAATCAATATAAAAGTCCTACTAAAACATGCTTTTAATAAGAAACTTTATAACCAGAGGTAAAAATAATACAGAGAGACACAAAAAAGTCTCAAAGGATATCAGATGAAGGAGGCTGCATTATGATAAGTCATTAAATATTAACCAGCAAACAACTGTGCCAGCTTAGGAGATGTCTACCTAAACGTTACATTTGCATTGGCCTGTGTTTCTGGTTCAATTTCTCTGAAGAAAAAACGTCAACCCTATGAAAAGAGTGGGTGAAAAAGAACCATGGACTGTGGGTCCTCTGAGAACCAGCCTCTAAGACAAATCATTCTAAGAGGGTAACATTTAAAACACTAATTCAAAAATATATATGCACCCCTATGTTTACTGCAGCATTATTTACAATAGCCAAGAAACAGAAGCAATATAAGTGTCCATCAATAAATTAATGGATAAATATGTGGGGGTGTGTATACAGATGTACACATATATACATTACACACACATACACAAACAACAGAATATTATTCGGCCATAAAAAAAAAAAGAGAAGATCTTGTCATTTGCAACAAGGACAGACCTAGCCGCTATTATGCTAAGTGAAAGAAGTCAAACAAATACCATATGATTTCACTTATATGTGGAATCTAAAAAACAAAAAAATGAACAAAAAGTAGAATCACACCTATAAACAGAGAACTGATATTGCCAGAACAGAGAGAAGTAGGAGGAGGGATGAGCAAAATGAGTGAAGGACAGTGGGAGAGCCAGACTTCCAGTTTGCAGTGAATAAGTCACAGGAATAAAAAACACAGCACAGGGAATATATTCACTGGTATCACAATAGTACTGCATGGTGACAGATGGTAGCTACACTTGTGGTGAACAGAGCATAATGTTTAAAATTGTTGAATCAGTATGTTGTACACCTGAAACTAATTCATAGTTGTGTGTGAACTACATTCAAATGGGGGGGGGCGCGGTGTGGAGGGGAAGAGGACAACATTTACTTTTAGAAAAAGGAAGGCCTAATGTGACTTCAGGTCCCCAAAATTTCCCTACCTTTTTGATGCTTTCTCAAAGTTCTTTAATAATCAAAAAACATTGGGGGGGGGGGGGGAGGAACTTACAGAGAGAACACAGAGACTTAAAATATAAATGGTAAGACAATTCTGTATTTTAGCATACCCTCAAGACGACACGAGCAAAAAAAAAAAGACAAGAGCAGTGTTTTACATGGGTTACAAAACAAACATTTTCACACACAACTCATATAATCTCTACAACCATCTCCAGGTAAATAACCCCACTGCTACTTATTGAGTACTTAGTATATAATTTTATAGGTTGGGAGCTGTAAACACTTTACTAATGTCAGACATAAAACTAATCCAATTCTAATTCTAAAACACATGTTCTCTAAATCTCTACACTAGAACAAAGATTTGGAGGCAAAAGCTTGAGTTTCAATCCCATAACTTCACTGCTACTTGACCTTAGGAAGTCATTTAATTCTTTTAACTCTTCATCATCTGTAAAATGGGAAGATCAATACCTGCTCCCACCTATTTCAGAGTAGCTATAAAGTTCAAATGAGATAAAGGACATAAAATGTCTTCATAAACTCTAAAACTATGCAAATATAATTATCATCATTCCCGATTAAAGAATGAACATGAGGGGAAAAAAAAAACACTGAAAGGAGGTTAGAGGGGGCAAGACGCTGGTTTTTCTGTTGTTTGGCTTTTGCCTTCTTTTTAAGCATGCTGAAGACGTTTAAGAAGGAACCTCAGACTGGGGAGCCTGGTGGCTCACTCGGTTAAGAGTCTGACTTCAGCTCAGGTCATGATCCCGCAGTTTGTGAGTTTGAGCCCCATGTCGGGCTCTGTACTGACAACTCAGAGCTTGGAGCCTGCTTCAGGTTCTGTCTCTGTCTCTCTCTCTACCAGCCCTGCTTGTATCCTTTTTCTTTCAAAAATAAACTTAAAAAATAAATAAATAAAATAAGGAACTTCAGACTTCACAATTTACCTGGGACCTTACTGTCAATTGGGCTGTGAGAAGAGAATCTGTACCACAACTTATTTTGTCATTTTGCTATAAGCAGAGTCACAGTTATGCATCTGTAACTTCTGCAGATTTGGAGATTAACAAAAATGTAACAGTTTATTTCTTTGGAAAAGTTTAGTTCCCTTAAGAATCAGTGGCCACAACAGTGGGCACCTGGCTGGCTCAGTCAGAAGAGCATGCAACTCTTTTTTCAAAATGTTTATTTATTTTGAGAGAGAGAGGGCAAGTCAGGGTGAGGCAGAAAAAGAATCCCAAAGTGCAGAGCCCAAGGCTAGGCTCAACCTCAGGAACCATGAGATCATGACCAGAGCCAAAATCAAGAGTCAGATGCTTGCTTAACCAACTGAGCCACCCAGGCACCTGGAGCATGCAACTCTTTATCTGAGGGTCATGACTTTGAGCCCCAGGAAGAGTATAGAGATTACTTAAAAAAAAAAAAAAAAAAAAAAAAAAAAAATCAGTGACCCCCCCCCCCACACACACACAAGCAATCAGTGACTAGGCCACTATATTTAAAATTCCCTTTTAACAGCCTTCCTATTCTTTCTACAGTATCATTTTCAACCTGGGGTGCCTAATCTTTCATTCTGCAAACATTAAAACATGAAGTACAGATCCAAAATAAATAAGCAAATCAGCTCACTTAAACTGATGAGTTTAAGGGAAAATTTTTATTATTCAAAATGTCACAATTTAAGGTTAATTTTTAATAGTATTTTCAGCAAATGAGAAAAGTAAAGCTGAAGTGAAATCCTCAACTATTCCAAGGTCTGTCAGATATTAAAAAGACAATAAGTGGCACAAAAACACTCAGATCAATGGAACAGAATAGAGAACCCAGAAACGGACCCACAAACATACAGCCAACTAATCTTTGACAAAGCAGGAAAGAAAGAATATCCAATGGAGAAAAGAGAGTCTCTTCAGCAAGTGGTGCTGGGAAAACTGGACAGCGACATGCAGAAAAATGAACCTGGACCGCTTTCTTACACCATACACAAAAATAAACTCAAATGGATGAAAGACCTAAATGTAATAAGAGGAAGCCATCAAAATCCTCAAGGAGAAAAGCAGGCAAAAACCTTTGACCTTGGCCGCGGCAACTTCTTACTCAACATGTCTCCGGAGGCAAGGGAAATCAAAGCAAAAATGAACTATTGGGACCTCATCAAAATAAAAAGCTTCTGCACAGCAAAGGAAACAATCAGCAACACTACAAGGCAACCGACAGAATGGGAGAAGATATTTGCAAACGACCTATCAGATAAAGGGTTAGTATCCAAAATCTATAAAGAACTTTTCAAACTCAACATCCAAAAAACAAATAATCCAGCGAAGAAATGGGCAAAAGACATGAATAGACACTTCTTCAAAGAAGACATCCAGATGGCCAAGCGACATATGAAAAAATGCTCCATATCACTCATCATCAGGGAAATACAAATCAAAACCACAGTGAGCTACCACCTCACCCCTGTCAGAATGGCTAACACTAACAACTGAGGCAACAACAGATGTTGGTGAGGATGCAGAGAAAGAGGATCTCTTTTGCATTGTTGGTGGGAATGCAAGCTGGTGCATCCACTCTGGAAAACAGTATGGAGGTTCCTCAAAAAACTAAAAACAGAACTACCCTACAACCCAGCAATGCACTACTAGGTATTTATCCAAGGATACAGGGATGCTGTTTCAAAGGGACACATGCACCCAATGTTTATAGCAGCACTATCAACAATAACCGAAGTGTGGAAAGAGCCCAAATGTCCATCGACAGATGAATGGATAAAGAAGATGTGGTATATATATACAATGGAGTATTACTCGGCAATCAAAAACAATGAGATCTTGCCATTTTCAACTACATGGGTGGAATTATGCTAAGCGAAATTAGTCAAAGAAAGACAAATATGACTTCACTCATATGAGGACTTTAGGAGACAAAACAGATGAACATAAAGGAAGGGAAACAAAAATAATATAAAAACAGGGAGGGGGACAAAACATAAGAGACTCTTAAATATGGAGAACAAACAGAGGATTACTGGAGGGGTTGTGGGCTAAATGGGTAAGGGGCATTAAGGAATCTACTCCTGAAATCATCGTTGCACTATATGCTAACTTGGATGTAAATTTAAAAAATAAATGGAGAATATACAAAAAAAAAAAAAAAAAAAAAAGACAAGTAAGTATCCAACCCCATATCGCTAGTCACAAAACATCAGCTCACCAAAAAGGTCCAATAGCAGAGTTCAGGAAAGTCATATATCACTCACCCCTTTCACACCAAAAAACAGCCCTATTATTTTTATTCCTTCTAAATTATTTTCATAAAAATCACTTTTGACAAGTTATAACAACTTACCCATACATTAACAATAAAAAAAGAAAAAACAATAAAAATACCATTCTCATTTTAAACGAGAAAATATTTCTTCCTACAGAAGAAAAATCATGGACTCCGATTAAGCCATTTCTATAACATCTGTACATTTTTACTGATTAACTACAAAACAACATTTGATCTACCTTTAAACCTACATGTAAACTCAATAGCCTGCCAGACTTCAATTCCATCTATGAAATGATGTGCTAATATCTCGTGAAACTCACTATTTGTATACTCGTTCCAGGATCCAAATTTTTTGTGTAAATGTCAAATGATAGATTGAGGAGCTTTTGAATCTGATTCATTCATTCATTCAATTCAGAATGTGTCATGTATTTCTAAGCAGTTCTTAACTAGGAGCAATTTTACCCCCTGCCCCAGGGGCCATTTAGTAATGTCTGTAAACCTTTCTGGTTGTCCCAACTGGAGGCCAGGGTTGCTACTGGCATCTAGTGAGTAGAGGCCAGTGTGCTGCCAAATGTCTTACAAAGCACATGACAGCCCCCTACAACAAAGAACCATCCACCCCAAAATGTCGACACTGCCAAGGCTGAGAAACTCCGATCTACAGAAAAGTTTATAAACACTGATCTGTCTAGAAACTAAGTACTCACTTCACCTTTGTTTCCTGTATTATTTGCTAATGACATTCTTTTCATACTAGACTTTGGCAACAAACTTACCCTATTCCCATCCTTTCAATTAGCTTCTCACTTCCAAACTTGTCAATAATCATCATCTCAGCCAATTTCAAAACCTTACAGTCTTCGACTCACCCCTATTTTTATAATAGTAGTAATGGCAGCAGCTGACACAAATTTAGCTCTTATCATGCATTACATATATTAACTAATTTAATCTACATACTATTATTATTAGGTGCTCTTATCCTCATTTTACAAAAGGAGAATCCAAGGCACAAAAACGTTAAATAACTTGCCCAGGGGTCACATATATAATAAGCATCTGAGCCAGGTTTCAAATCCAGGCAGAATGGCCCCAGAGTTAATGCCCTCTATAAATATTCCAAAGTGATCTCTTGTTCATCCTCCATATTGAATCATGAAGTCCTCTAAGTTTTACAAGGGCAGAGACTCTTGTTATGCTCACAGCAAGATCCCCAAAGCCCAGTTACATAATAGGTACTCAAAAAAAATTTTGTTTATTCAATGAATGAAATATCCCTCAAACTTACCCACCCTCACCCCCCCACCCCCACCCATTTCCATTGCATCCACTTAAGGCCAACTGTTCAGCATTTCACACTTGGGCTTGATGATATATTCTATGAATTAGCCAATCAGGTAAACTGATATCAACTCCTCTGCCACATTTTCCATTACCCAGGCCCAATCAAATATATTCAAAGCTTTCTTCCCACTGCTTCAATTAGAATCATAAAATCTTAGAGTCAGAAGGTACCTCAGCATTCATCCAATCCAACATCTTGCAGATAGAGAACCCCAAAGATGATAAGTGACTAAATCACACAGCCAGGTGGAGCCAGGGCCAGAATTTGATTCTTGCCATTTTTGCTCTAAGATTTACTCCTGGAGGACTTGCTTCACTCCAAACAGGTGTCTCCTCACTATCCCATCAGCAAATTATGTTAATTCCCATTGTTCATGCTCAAGTCTTTTCTCCTGCCCAGCCTGTCCTCTTTTTCTTGATCCATAGATCCAAGTCCTATCCATCCTTCAAAATCTCTTCCCATTCCATTCTTCATGACATTCCTCCTTCTCTGAAAAGTTTCTGTCCTCAGTAAGATGTTAAAGGAAGAGAATCACTGCTGCCCTACTGGGCCAAGTTTAATGCCTACTAACACTTCCCACAAAGTGAGGCTACTTGAATGATCTTCCTTGAAAACTATTCATCCATTCTTTCCTCCTGTGTTTTAGAAAGTGATTTCAATAAAAGCTAACTCATATATAGCACTTTCATAACAATGTTCATATACCTGGAAGGGAAGCTGACTCACATCTTTAATAGTAGACATGTAACACTTGAATGGCCCAAAATAATTTGTATCTCCTCCACTGAGAAACAACTCAGCATGCTCACAAAGTCCAAACCCAGAGCTCTGTGATACAACTCAGCTAGCAGCCACAGCTCCCCAGGTTCATCTCTTTTCTTTGCATAATGCTATGCATACAATCATTATTTCCTCCAAAACTCCATTTCTAACAGTCACACTTCCTTTCCTTCCTTCTCCTCCCTATATTGTTCAATTTAGACACCCTGTATCTTTTATCCTTTATTATTTTCTATATGCCTCCTTAATGAAATTCCAACCTCTCATCCAACCTCAACTATGCAGTCCTTGTCACATCTATCCATGTGACATCTATCTCTTCAGCCTAAGGTCTTGTGATATCTCATGATAACCCATGAAGCTCAATTGTTTTTCCCCCTTCGCCACTCTTCCTTCCTCTAGAAAAGTGGTCTCAAAAGTGGTGTGGGTGCAGCTCAGAGGAAGTGCAAATGGATCCAGTGGGCTGCAGGGTAGAAAAATATCAGAATTCTCATTATACTTGTTTTTTCATCTCATCCTTTCTTAAATTCTATTTCTGTGTGCATTTACAAGTTACATAACATATCGGTACAGCAGAACAAGTACATATATAATTAACAGATACATAAGTTCCTGGAGTATATGCTCTTTTACTGATAAGAGGGTATGATCAAAAGAGTTGGGAGACAACCATTCTAAAAATACCTGGATAATGAAGCCAAAGCAATAGGTTCCAGGCTAGCGCAGGATACATGTTACACATGTGCATATGAACAAGGAAGAAAACTCTTCTTCACATCCAAAGTCCTAACCATGACCACCAACCTCTAACCCCTACCAGCTTCTCAGAAGTGTATCCTACTCAAAAAAAAGCAGAACATAGGAGGGTCTAGCAAAGCCCTTCATGTGCAGTTTGGGGCGGGGGTGGGGAAGGTGGGGACGTCAAAAGTACTGAGACACTACCCTTATCTTTGCCACGGAATAGTATTTCAGGTCACAGCTCACTATTCTGACACTGCTCTTAGTCTGACTTATACGTACATATACACTTTATACGCCACTATCTCCTGAGATTCAGTTCCTATTTCCAAATCCCTTGAGGCACAACCCGTTCCCATCGCTAACGACCGATTTACACTAACACCTACTGGATCGAGCCCACACCTCCCAGCATCCTTCCCTCCCCTGGGGATACTATCCACCGTCTTCACCGAGCCACACAGTGTCCCAAGATACAGCACAGTCCATCCACGGTCCCTAAGACCACTTCTCTTTCCTTCTCCGCCCCCAGGAGCTGCCAGCCAGGCTGGAGACGGGAGGGGGGGAGGGGTGTGACTCGCCTCCCGTGACTGGCCCAGATGGCAGCGGATTCCGCCCCCAGTCTCAGGCACCCCGCCACCCCTCGACCCCCTAGAGCTGCCTGTCTGCCTCCCACCCCGCCCCAACCCCACCCCCAGCCTCCCCCACGCCCTCACGCCGGCTCCCGGACACTCACCATGCTGGGTGAAGATATTGAAGCCGGCCTCGGTGGTGCGCCCCGCCAGGTCCCGCCTGCGGCCGGAGGGCCTGGCTGCACTGCTGCCCCGGATCCCGCGAGGCTGCGGCTGCTGAAGCCCCGGAGCCTCCCCGACGCGGCCCACCTGCTGCCCCATCCCTGCGCTCGCGTACTCCCGCGCCCCCGCCGACCCCAGGTCACATTCCTCCTCGGCTCCGGCCTCAGGCTCCCGGCGCTGCTCCGGCCTCTCCTTCCCAGACCAGGCCCCGGCCCCGAGCGGTCGGGCCGCCGGCGGCTCCGCACGCGGACTCCTCACAGCAGCCGCTGCGCTGCCTCTGGGCGACTCACAGATTCTCCTCCCTCCTCCTCCCGCGGCTCCGCGCCCCCAACGCCGCCGTCGCCGCCGCCGCCATCTTTAAACCACCGAGCACAGGGCGAGCGTGGGACAGAGCGTCTCCCGCCCCCAGCCCGACCAGTCACCTCCGCTACTCGGAGGGAGGGCTTCCCGGCGGCCCCGCCCCGCCCGCCCCGCCCGCCCCGCCCCCGCCTCCTCGCGGGGTGGGTCCCCCCAGAGCCCACCTCGCTGGCACGTCCACAGCTCCTTCGGGTCTTTTGGTGGGCCTCCGCGCCACCTGGGCCTCCCAGGTCTGAATCCGCCTTAGCGATCCCTCCCAAGTTCGGCTCTACATGCTACCTCCTTTGGGGGATGGACGGTCTAAAGCCATCCCTGTCCCACCTCCACCTGTCAAATCAATCAGTTGCGGTGAGCGCCCCAGGTGCATGGCTCTTTAGCAGGCACAGTCGGGACAGAAACGCACGAGGCTTTTGCTGCTTGCCATCCAGGTGAGGCTCCCTAAAACGCCCAGGAGATTCCCTTTCAACACCACTGTCAGCAGCAGGCCTAGAGTCTAAGATTATACAAAATTTACGTGAAGATACTAAAAAAGGTACATTATTATTTTATTGTAGTGTTTTGAAATTATTTCATGATGTTAAGTTGCACTCGCCTCGGTTGTCTGCACTTTGAAGTCTCACTGGAGAAGCAGTTGTGGCCCCACTCCTCATATTACCATGAATTCCTCTTGAGCTCCTTTACCGTCTAACCACATGTGTGTCCTGTTACCCTTACAATGCTTGACAGTAAAGCTAATCTTCCCACCGGTATGCTTTATATACCGTGCACGTGGTCAGGTCTCCTTTTGATGACAAAGGGGGAAAAAAATGTTTCTCTTTGACCCTGTTTCTGAGTCAGAACTTACTCATCATTAGCTTATATTGTCCAAAGAGGGTGACGCAAAACAGCAGTGTTTTTTATCCATGCACACACATAACGTATGTATAAATATCCACTAATCATTCTGCCCCTGCACATTCTTGCATCTTAATATTGATCCAGTTTTTTTAAATTCTCAAAGAACTTGATAACTACCCTCTTACCATTCCCTTCACTTCCGTATTTCCTTGATAAAAAGTATCAGTTATTGCAGGTACCACCCTGAAATTTTGCTTAAAATTAAAACAGACAGGATGGGAAGCATTGCAAAGAAGCAACAGAGCAACCACTGGGAAGATAGGTTTGGAGGGAAAGGTGGATGCAGCTTTCCTTATTGCATCTTCCGGAGAACCAGGATGACCTTAGATGAACCATCCCCTGACACTGATACCACTATAAGAACACTATGGAATTATCCCATTGCCATCCAGGGTGTAACCAGAAATGACTGAAATTGCTCCCCCAAATGGGAACAGAAGCACTATGCTTTAGCACTGGATAGAATGTGAATTTTCCATTTGTATCAAAGTTTTCCTGTGTTTAAAATACTTTTTTTTTCTTTTAATTCCCAAAGTGTTTGCAACTACAGGGGGAAAAATCATTGACACAGGATAAAGGTTATCATAGAGTAGAATTTGGTTTGTTTGGATTTTGGTATCTGAGAGAATTTTAATTTGAGGATAATGGTATGGCCTCTCCGCTAATTCATGCATGTTCCATAATAGATGAGTACAGTATAGCACAGTGGTTAAGGGCAGGAACTCTGAAGCCAGACTGAGTTCAAAACTGGACTCTGATACTTATTAATTATTTAATCTTGGGCAAATACTTCACCTTTTGTGCACCAGTTCCTCATCGGTGAAGTGATGATAACAATAATACCTATCTTACAGGGATGTGGTTAGAATTAAATTGGTCGACATAAAACACTTAAAACAGTATTTGACATTTATTAAGTGTCATATAAGCGTTTACTATTTGTACAAAAAAAATGAATGTTTTCAAAGTCCGTAAGATTTTCCCAAACCTAATTTTTTCAAGTTGTATAACTTAGGTTATGAAACAAATTCTACAGTATTTGTTCAGATGAGCCCCCCCACACCCCCACTTGTCACCAGCCACAAAAACACACACAAACCCCTCCCCAAAAAGCATGTAGAATCATATATCACTGTATTAGTCATTCCTACGTGGTTTTGCACATGGGCACTGTTATGTAATACCTTTGTTTTGCATATGAAGATTCCTCTACCATTGATTCTTAAGATCCTATCTAAACTAAAGTATCCTGTAAGTGGAGACTTAGGATATGTGCATTTATTTTGTGGATATTTGCCTTTCTTTAATTTTCAAAGTGAAATGGGAATTTTAAGAATGCGGGATGGTGATAAGACCAGGGAGAAACCTAGTTCATCAGGTGTGGGAAATTATTTCATCTCAATATAACAAAAGCCAAGTGACTTGACTGACAATTACATTTTAACATTTAAAACATTTGTGGACTGCCTGGGTAGCTCAGTCGATTGAGCCATGACCTCCGCTCGGGTCATGATCTCACTGTTTGCGGGTTTGAGCCCTGCGTCGGGCTCTGTGCTGACCGCTCAGAGCCTGGAGCCTGCTTTGGAGTCTGGCTGTCCCTCTGTCTCTACGCCTCTCCCGCTCACTCTCTGTCTCTCTCAAAAATAAATAAACACTAAAAAACATTTTTTTAAACATTAAAAACAATCCCAAGTAGTACTGTAGTACCGTCTCAAACCGAACTGAGGGCAGCTGGGAGCTCCAGGTGGGGGCAATAACCAGGTGAAAAAAAGCAGCAGGGCTGGTACATAGTAGCACAGGGCCAGCCTCAATCAGCCAATAGCCAGGGGCTGGCACGAAAGATCAGACAGACATATCACCAAGGCACACCGAAGACAGATGCTTATCATCTTTACCTTCCCTGTAATAGGAGCAATACCACTATTTCCAGAAGCAAGGGACTCGGGAGCAACGCTTCACTGATCCCGGTCTTTACCAGTCTGCATTTCCAGGCCATTGCCACATTCTCACATTGTCTTTCATATCTACTTCTTTCTCTACATCTGTATGAACGCGGTGTTCCTTTCGACTCAGGTCATGTCTGCTGGATTCTTCTATTAGCCTTTCTTGCCTAGCTTCCTGACCTTCAGCACCAAGCAACTCACTAAAACAAAAACGTTTCTTCCTCTCATCACTTTGCCGACTGTGCTTCCCGCTCCCCTTCATTGTGTACAATGTTAACATTTTTCACCTAATGTTTCAAAATTATTTTTCCAGGACACCCTGGATTATAATTGCTTAATGGGCATCATCTCTTGTTCCTCCTATTGTAGGCATGTATGTTTTATCCAATTAGCCTAATTCACGGTGTATTCTTTCTTAGCTATGACTTTGCCAATAATCATATTCTCCCCAATATGGCTCCCAAGTGACGCCTCTTACAGTACTCAGGACTACTCAGATCCTGCCTCCTTCATAAGAGAATCTCACACTCATCCACAGACTTAGCAGTTTCCCTGGACCCTTCGCAGTCCCTACCTAAAACAACCACAGCTGGTAACAATTCTTTGCCTATAACATTCAATTGCCTTCCTCTAAGGTAATCAGAAGGGGGTAGGGGAGAGGGTGGGGGTGACGGGGTGGGGGCGGGTGTTGCAATGCTCCACTGATCCCTGTGTTTACCAGTGTGCATTTCCAGGCTGATAAATGTGTTTAATTTTGACATGTGGCTCAGCATCACAGGGTTTGGGAAAGACACTTAGAAGTCACCTAGGCTAATCTGGAATTCCCTCTACAATAACTCCAGTGAGGGAACTCATTTATTTTGAGGAGTTCTAATTGTTGAAAATTTCATCCAAAAGTTAAACTGACACATGCATCCTTGAACTTCTACCTGCTTCACCCTGGTCCTAATTCTACGCAGTAGCTGAACAGAATAAATCTTTCTTCTTCTACATAACCGCCCTTCAAATATTTGAGAGCTGTCACGTTTCCCCCAATTTTTCTTTTACCACTTGTATACATGTATATGCTTGTATAGTTATGTTTATCTCTATTGGTTTTATCTACCTGGGCAGAAAATGTTTATGTAGATAAAGTGGAAGAAAAAAAATGTCATTTTATATGTAGCATTTTTTCCTTTTTTCCCCAGCTTTATTGAGATGTAATTGACATACAACATACTTTAAGTTGTACAAGATGTTGATTTGAGACACATATATTGCAGAATGATTACCAACATAGATTTAGTTAACACTTCCATCAAGTCACATGATAACCATTTCTTTTTTGTGTTGAGAACATTTAAGATCTACTCTTTCAGCAACTTTGAAGTATATAGTACAGTATTATTAGGTATAATCACCATGCTATGTATTAGATCCCCAGAGCTTATCCCCAAACTAGATATGTACCCTTGGTCAAACATCTCCCCATTTTCCCCACCCCCGCCTCTGCTAACCACCATTCTAGAAAAAAGAAAAAAGACTATTTCTTTTTTTTCTTTTTAAGTTTATTTATTTATTTTGAGAGAGACAGAGAGCAAGCAGGGAAGGGGCAGAGAGAGGGGAGAGAGAGAGAGAGAGAGAGAGAGAGAGAGAGAGAGAGAATGAATCCCAAGCAGGCTCTGCGCTGTCAGCACAGAGCCTGATGTGGGACTTGAGCTCACAAGCCGTGAGATCAGATCTGAGCCGAAACCAAGTGTAGGACACTTAACCGACTGAGCCACCCAGGTGCACCTCTCATCTCTGTTTCTGTGAGTTTGGCTTTTTTAGATTTCACATTTAAGTGACATACAGTATTTGTCTTTCTCTGTCTGACTTATTTCACTTTAACAATGCCCTCAAGAAAAAAATAATAATAATAATTCCCTCAGGTCAATTTATGTTGTTGCAAATGGCAGGATTTTATTCTTTCTCATGGCTGAATAATATTCGTGTGTGTGTATGTGTGTGTCACATCTTCTTTACCCATTATTTTTAAGCTGTATGTGCACACAGTACTTTGGATTTGTTTATGTGTGGTTTGTCTCTGCCTCATTCTTGTATTAAATGTTTAAAGGGCTATAGAGTGCCAAATACAGTTCCATTTATAGATCCACACTTTAAGAGTTTTTTTGGATGATGATGAAGAGGAGGAGTATTCTTATCTAGATGGGATAAAGTCATTCTCTTTGAAGATAAGGAGTTGGATTAAATGACCTCTTGGATTCCTTTTAGCCCCAAGGGTCTATGATTCAATGTTTCTTTGATTAAAAAACTTTATAAATTATTAAGAGACTATTTCAAACAATTAGCAAAGTGCTATATAAATGTTATGAGAAGCAATAATAACATCCATTCGTTGTAAATTAATATATTAGTATTTACTCCTTTTCTGTGGTAATAATGAAATCACTGACTAAGCAATCCACTTAACATGTAGCCTATCAGTAACTATAGTGTAGAGAAATTGAGCCTGGTTTAGAATTCACGTGTACTGGGGTTGTTTCCATTGCATAACATACCACCCCCAAACCTACTACTTAAAACAAGAGTCATTTACTACTTCTTGCAATTCTATGGCTTGCTGGATGGTTCTGCTCCTGATGGCACCTAGGCTCACTCATGTGACAGAGGGAGGGGCAGCTGAGTTGGAAGGTTCACAATGGCCTCATTCACATATCTGGCAGTTGGTGCTGTCGTCCGTTAGTATCTCTGCTCTCCTCCGTGCAGCCTCTTGTGGGCTGAACTATGTCCTCCCCCAACTTCATATGTTGAGGCTCATGGCTGTATTCAAAGGTATGATCTTTAAAGAGGTGATTAAGTTAAAATGAGGTTATTAGGGTAAACCCTATTCCGACACGACCTTATAAGGTGTCCTTATAAGAAGAGAAAGTTTGGACAAAAACCACACAGAGGAAGATCATGTGAAGACATAGGGAGAAGACAGCCATCTACAAACCAAGGACCCAACCTTGCTGATACCTTGATCTCATATTTCCAGCCTTCCATACCTTAGGGAAATTAACATCTGTTGTTTAACTCACCCAGTCTTCTGTACTTTGTTATGGCAACACTAGCAAACTAATACAATCTAATCTATTGGAGAATAAGAGATGTATTCAACACGCCACAGCCAGGTGACTTACACAACAGAAATTCATTTGCTCACAGTTCTTGAGGCTAGAACTCCAAGGTCACAGTGTCAGCAGGGTTGAATCTTTCTGAAGGCTGTGAGGAAGAATCTGTTCTCTGCCTCTCTCCTAGCTTCTGGCGGTTTGCTGGTAATCTTTGGTGTTTCATCATCCCAGTTCTGCCTGCAACTTCACGAGGTGTTCTTTCTGTGTGTGTCTACATCTACATTTCCCCCCTTTCTAAGGGTGTGAGTCATATTGGGCTAGGGCCTACCCTGATGACCTGATTTTAACCTGATTACCTCCCTAAAAACCCTGTTTCCAAATAAGTTCATATTCTGAGGTACTGGGAATTAAGACTTCAACATAAGGATCCGTGGGAAACATTCAACCCATAATGTTGAACTTCCTCATGGCACGGTGGTCTCAAGATTTTAAGACAGCAACAGTAGAAGGGGCAAGATTTCTTGAGGCCGAGGCTCCAAGACTCACAGCATCATTTCCACCGCATTTCATATGAGGTTAATAATAACATCTACGGGGCGCCTGGGTGGCTCAGTCGGTTAAGCGTCCGACTTCGGCTCAGGTCTTGATCTCACGGTCCATGAGTTCAAGCCCCGCGTCGGGCTCTGTGCTGACAGCTCAGAGCCTGGAGCCTGTTTCAGATTCTGTGTCTCCCTCTCTCTCTGACCCTCCCCCGTTCATGCTGTCTCTCCCTGTCTCAAAAATAAATAAACGTTAAAAAAAAAATTAGAAAAAAAATAATAATAACATCTACTCTCAAGGGTTGTATGAGGAGTTAATACATGTGAAGCTCTTAGAACAGCCATAAGAGATTGGTCTAGGGGTGGCCAGATGACCCAAGTTTGAAAATTACAGTCCTTCCCTCCCTAAACATTTTGGCATTGATATTGAGAGGGGCCAGCCCCTCTTCAAGAACTTAGACCATGAGATATAAAGAAGAAAATCTTTTGGCAGCCATGTTTCCCCTCATTTGGAGTAGAGAAAAAGGGGGAACTGGTATGCAGGGAGAAAACCAAGTATTTATATTTGCGATCTATTTTTTGCTTCAGCTGGCTGGAGCTGACTTTCATAATCCTTACTGATACAATCAATACAATCAATGTAAATGCTCTGCTATAACCATGTTTACTTAATGCAAATTACTCATGCATGACCAGTAACTTGGAGAAGGTTATCAGTAGAGCAAATAAGCTGAGCAACCTCATTCGGACCTTTCCCAGCATGTTAAATGTTTTGAAGTGATCAGTAATAACCTTCCTCACAGTTAAAGAGAAAGCTTTACCAATAAGTGAATAGCTTTTAGCCTTAGTCCTTGGGAGGACTTCCCAACCCCTAGCCTAGGTTAGATTGCCTCATCTTCACAGAGCTTCCATAGCAACTCATTATCCCCTACCGATGTCCCACATTCCTGTAATTCCTTGTTGAGTATCTGTCTTCCTCACTAGATTCTAAGCTCTATGAGGGCAGGGCGAGGGTCTGTCTCATTCACCAGTGTAACGCCAGCAATGAGTACAAGGTCTAGCATGCGCGAAGTGCTCATTAAATATTTATTAAATAATATAGAATATTAGGAATCTCTCCTTTCTACCTTTCCTACAAATAATTTTTCAAAAATATTTCTTTTGCAAATTTAAGTGGAAAGCGATCACAGTAATAAATTCTCATTTTAGGAGATTTCAAAAATGCAGAAAATTACCCAGAAGAATGATAATGTTGTCTATAATCTCACCATTCAGCCATAAATATTTCTGGTGGTTTGCCTCTCAGTTTTTTTCTTTTATGCATATATACGCATGCATTTATTTGAGTTTTTGTTATTAAAAAAAATTACACAACTTACTCTGTCTTAAGAATTAAAGTAACATAAGACATAGATCAAAAAGTGAAAGTTGTCCTTTAACTCTCCTCCCAATTGTTAAAAGTGATGATTTGATGATATATGTATATATTGTGAAATGATTGGCACAGTAAGTTAACACATCTGTCACCTCACATAGGTCCATTGGGGGGGGGTGTGGGTGTGTGTTCCTTTCTTTTTTTAAAATTTTTTTATTATTTTTTTATTTAATTTATTTTATTTTTTTAACCTTTTTTAAAATTTTTTTAAATGTTTATTTATTTTTGAGACAGAGAGAGAGCATGAATGGGGGAGGGGCAGAGAGAGAGGCAGACACAGAATCGGAAGCAGGCTCCAGGCTCTGAGCCATCAGCCCAGAGCCCGACGCGGGGCTCGAACTCACGGACCACGAGATCGTGACCTGAGCTGAAGTTGGACACTTAACCCACTGAGCCACCCAGGTGCCCCTGTGTGTTCCTTTCTTAAAAGCAACATTGGGGCACCTGGGTGGTTCAGTCAGTTGGGCATCCGACTTCAGGTCGGATGATCTTGCAGTTTGTGAGTTCAAGCCCGGAATCTGCTTCGGATTCTGTGTCTCCCTCTCTCTCTCTTTGCCCCTCTCCTGCTCACACTCTGTCCCTCTCTCTCAAAAGTAATAATGATAATAATAATTTTACAAATTAAAAAAAAAATTCAAGATGGTTGGGGCACCTGGTTGTCTCAGTCAGTTAAGTGTCCAACTTCGGCTCAGGTCATGATCTCATGGTTCGTGGGTTCGAGCCCTGCGTTGGGCTCTGTGCTGACAGCTTGGAGCCTGGAGCCTGTTTCAGATTCTGTGTCTCCCTCTCTCTCTGCCCCTCCCTCGCTAGTGCTCTGTCTCTCTCTGTCTCTCAAAAATGAATGAAAACATTAAAAAAATAAAAAAGAATTTCAAGATGGTCATCCTTAGCAACATAATTGTGGATATGTCTCCTCAGGCAAAGGAAACAAAAGTAAGCATAAACTACTGGGACTACATCAACTACACCAAAATAAAAAGCTTTTCCACAGTGAAAGAAATCATCCACAAAACTAAAAGGTAACCTACTGAATGACAGAGGATATTTGCAAATGATATATCTTATATGGGGTTAATATCCAAAATGTATAAGGAACTTCTACAACTCAACTCCAAAATAAGAATCACCATCATCCTCATCATCATCTTATTTAAAATGGGCAAAGGAGGAGTGCCTGGGTGGCTTTGTCGGTTAAGCGTCCGACTTCGGCTCAGGTCATGATCTGTGGTCCGTGAGTTTGAGCCCCGCGTCGGGCTCTGTGCTGACAGCTCAGAGCCTGGAGCCTGCTTCAGATTCTGTGTCTTCCTCTCTCTCTGCCCCTCCCCTGTTCATGCTCTGTCTCTCTCTGTCTCAAAAATAAATAAACGTTAAAAAAAAATTTTTTTTAAATAAATAAATAAAATGGGCAAAGGACATAAATAGATATTTTTCCAAAGAAGACATCCAGATGGCCAGCAGACACATGAAAAAATGCTCCACATCACTCATTATCAGGGAAATGCAAATCAAAGCCACCCAATGAGTTATCACCTCACACCTGTCGGAATGAAAATGATAAGAAATGACAAGTGTTGGCGAGGATGTTGAGAAAAGGAAACCCTTGCACCTGTTGATGGGAATGTAAATTGGTGTAGCACTGTGAAAAACAGTGTGGAATTACCTCAAAAAAAAAAAATAAAAATAGAGGGATGCCCGGTGGCTCAGTCAATTAATGGTCTGACTCTTGTTTTTGGCTCAGGTCGTGATCCCAGGGTCATGGGATTGAGCCCCATGTCAGGCTCTGTGCTGAGCATGGAGACTGCTTGGGATTCTCTCTTTCCCTCTGCCCCTCTCCTCCTCTTGTGCTCTCTCCCTCTTAAAAAAAAAATTTTTTTTTTTTTAAATAGAAATACCATACAATCCAGTAATTCCACTGCTGGGTATTTACCCACAGAAAATGAAAACACTAATTCAAAGAGACACATGCACATTAGCATTATTTACAATAGCCAAGATATGGAAGCAACCTAAGTGTCCATTGATAGATGAATGGATAAAAAAGTGGCAACATGTATGTGTGTGTGCACACATACAATATGGAGGGTACAAAGCTAAGTGAGATAAGTCAGAGAAAGACAAATACTGTATGGTTTCACTTATCTGTGGAATCTGAAAAAACAAATCAATTGAGCAAACAAGCAAGCAGAAACAGACCCCTATATACAGAGAACAAACTTATGGTTGCCGGAGGGGAAGGGGGTAAGGGAATGGACACAATGGGTGAAGGGGAGTGGGAGGTACAGGCTTCCAGTTATTGAATGAATGAGTCACAGGGACGAAAGGTACAGCACAGGGAATAAGTCAGTGCTATTGTAATAACATTGTATGGTGACTTGTGGTGAGCACGGAATAATGTAGAGTTGTTGAATCAGTATGTTATACACCTGGAACTAATGCAACATTGTCAATTTAAAAAGTCTAGGGGCGCCTGGGGGTGGCTCAGTTGGTTGAACGTCCGACTCTTAGAAAGCAGGAGTTGGAGACTTACCGATGAAGAGGGTCACTCAATGGATTGCCTTGTTCCTTTGTGACTGCCAAAAAGATGTTGCTAAGTGAACCAGGAAGATCCCGGGCCCTGGAGCCTCTTCCCAGACAGACCCAAAGGAGTCACTGAAGGTTCTTGTTTTTGTCACGAGAAGAAATTCAAGGAAAGACAGGCAGCACAGTAGAAGAGTAACAAGCAGAAAAGTTTGTTAAAGCAAAAAATACACCCTCAAGGTCTGAGAATGGGTGAGCTCAAGAAGAGAGAGAGCTGTACACCCTGGGGGGTGGGTTTCTATCTTTTATTGACAGTTGTTAACTAGGGGGCAGAATATTTATTATTTGGGTTGGAGGTGAGCTTTAGTGCTTTTTCTTTAAATTACAAAAATTTTTTTCAACGTTTATTTATTTTTGAGAGACAGAGAGAGACAGCGCGAGCAGGGGAGGAACAGAGAGAGAGAGGGAGGGAGACACAGAATCCAAAGCAGGCTGCAGGCTCCAGCAGCTGTCAGCACAGAGCTCAACGCGAGGCTTGAACTCATGAACCATGAGATCATGACCTGAGCCGAAGTCGGACACTTAACTGCCTGAGCCACTCAGGCACCCCTGGTGCTTTTTCTCTAAATCCAAATTGAATCCAGTATATTAGAAGATAGCCCAAGAGGGAATCCTCTGGGATTGATGAAACTGATCCCATAGTTAATGCCTACAAAATGAGGAGAGTACATTAACTGGGAGTCCGTTACCAAAATCCCCTTCAGCTTCTGAATGGTGTCCCATCAGGAATATTGCCCAAGCTTCCTGGGGCTCAGAGTAGGGGGAGGCGTCCCTCTTCTCAACTGCTCTGACACCTTTGTGCTACCTGGGAAGGGACTCGACCTCCCTCATCTTCCCTCATGCATTCCAGATTACCATAGGAGCTGGTGAATGGACTGAATCGTGGCAGAGATTGGGGCTGTCTCTTTACACTTTGAGGGAGTTGATGTATTTGACGACCCATAACAAAACCCTTTGTAAGCCTCTGTACCTCATAGTAATGGATGGGGCAGAGGTCCCGGCCTTTGTTAAGAAGGGGCAGCTCTTTTATATCGTATTAAGTGTCATATATCTAAACCAGAAGTGCTTTCAATCTAAGAGCAAGACCAGGAATGCCAAAAATAGCCCACACAGGTAAGGACAAATGAGAGACATGGAAAATGAAGTATGGAGCTCCTATCCAATCCGGGCAACTTTCTCCTGAGCTTTATCCATGATCCAGTCCCAAGGGAGCAGTCCCCCGTTGGGTGAGTGCCCCGACGGGGTAATAGTCCCCCCCACCTCCTCAGTCCCTTTCTGGAAGCACGTTGTCAGACCTATCTTGGATTCTATGTTCATTGAAGGATCACACTGGGTTATTTAGAAGGAAACCTTACATAGGAGTCTTAAGATCAGTGGCTGTCCTAAAGACATATGTGGCCATCCTGTGCCTGACAAGAATATACACGTTTAAAGAACAGTAAAATTAAGGAAAGTCTGATTTCTGAGCCCAATGCTGCTTGGGCCAAGGTAACAGTGGTGTAACCATGTGGCAGGAATCAATCCCTCCCATAGTGTACCCACGGGCAAGAGGTTCTCTCCTGAGCACTCAGGCAAGATATGTCTGAAGGATCATACTATTCAGGACATCTCCAGAAAAGAACAAGTAAGAAATAGAGGCTGAGGAAATAAGAGACTTACCAAGTCACACCAAGCCTCATGGATTCACTCTGTAATCCCCCTGTGGGGTCACCAAAAATGTCTTCAGGTTGTTGAAGTGCAACTTAGTACCTCTAAGTAGCAAAGGGCCAGGACCCATGGGTAGAAAGGGCTGCACTTTTGCTCTATGAAGCTGGTGGGTTATATGCTTAGTGCTCACGGGGGAGATGTGCATTTATGATGTGGTCATAAATGTTCCTTCAAATTTCTACTCCTAAAACTACTTTTGCAGGGTGCCTGGCTGGCTCAGTAGAGCATGTAACTCTTGGTCTTGGGGTAATGAGTTCTAGTCCCACACGGGGGGCAGAGATTCCTTTAAATAAACAAACAAACAAACAAATAAATAACTGTGTCCACTGGGGGGGGGTACCTGGGTGGCTCAGTAAGTTGAGCAACAGACTCAGTTTCGTCTCAGCTTGTGATCCCAGGGGCGAGAGATCGAGGCCTCGTCAAGCCCTGTGTTGAGCCCTGCTTCCAACCCCCCCATTGAGCCACGCATAGGGCTCTGTGCTGAGTGTGGAGCCTGCTTAGGATTCTCTGTCCCTCTGTCCCTCTCCTCTGCCGGTTCTCTCTCTCTCG